>NC_057805.1:224700979-225000979 GCF_018294505.1 Triticum aestivum
CGCACCCCCCGCTGGCAGCACCCCAGCCTTGCGGCCACTGCCGCCGCTCGCCTCCGCCCCGCCGCTGCGTGCTCACCGCCGAAGGCCCTCCTCCTCGCCCGCTGGCGCGCATTCCCGTCTCTCGCCGCGGGCCATCACTGCCCAGCGCCCGCGGCCGCCGTGCACGTCTGCTACTCGCCCCGCGCGCCCGGCCACCACCTCCCCTCGTGCTCGCCGCTGCGCCTCCCTGCTCTTCGCTCCGGCCACCTGGCCGGTGCCGTGACCGCCGGTGCCCCCAACGCCCGACGCCCACGCCCGACTCCACTCGCTAGCGCCCCGCCCCGCTAGGCCTATGGGCTACTGATGTCGGGCCCCACACCCCTGAAACGAAAAAAGAAAGAAAAGAGTTTAAAAATAAATAAATTTATTTAATCAATTAATTCACTTAATTGATTTAGATTAATTAGCTTTACATAATTAATCTGTTTAGTTAAACTAATTAACTAGGTTAATTAACCAATAGCCTATGACATCCGGACCCCCACACATCGGTTTGACTAAGTCAACTGACCTATTGACATCACCCTAACGTCATGCTGACATCATGATGACGTCAGCATACACTATTCTGGATAATGTTGAATTAAAATGATTAAATAAAATCTAAAATAATTAAAACTTTAGAAAATCATATAAAATTATCCGTAACTCGGATGAAAATACTTTGTACATGAAAGTTGCTCAGAACGAGGAGACGAATCCGGATACGCAACCCGTTCGCCCGCAACACATCCCTAGCATAGAAAACACACAACTTTCCTCCTCCTGTTCATCTGTCCGAAAACGCGAAACACCGGGGATACTTTCCCGGATGTTTTTCCCCCTTCACCGGTATCACCTCCTACCGCGTTAGGGCACACCTAGCACCGCTCGTTGTCATGTCATGCATCGTCATGCATATATTTGCATTATATTTATTGTTTCTGCCCCCTCTTCTCTCGCTAGACAACGAGACCGACGCCACTGCTACCCAGTACGACTACGGTGTTGACGACCCCTCCTTCTTGCCAAAGCAACCAGGCAAGCCCCCCCTTGATCACCAGATATCGCCTATTCCTTCTCTCTACTGCTTGCATTAGAGTAGTGTAGCATGTTACTACTTTCGGTTAATCCTATTCTGCTGCATAGCCTGTCATTGTTGCTACAGTTGTTACCCTTACCTGCAATCCTAAATGCTTAGTATAGGATGCTAGTATTCCATCAGTGGCCCTACATTCTTGTCCGTCTGCCATGCTATACTATCGGGCCGTGATCTCTCGGGAGGTGATCACGGGTATATACTTATATACATAATATGTGATACATGTGGTGACTAAAGTCGGGTCGGCTCGTAGAGTACCCGTGAGTGATTCACGGATTGGGGGCTGAAAGGACCTTTGTCCTGACGACCCTCTGGGTGGATCTTTGTGGCGGAGCGACAGGGCAGGTTGAGACGACCTAGGAGAGAGGTGGGCCTGGCCCTGGTCGGCGTCCGCGGTTACTTCATAATAACATGCTTAACAAGATCTTGGTATTTGATCTGAGTTGGGTCGTTGACCTTATACACACTAACCGCGACGTGGGACAAGATATGGGCAACCGGCGTCGTGGTATCGGCCGAAGCCTTCGTGACGTCAGCGACTGAGCGGCGCGCGCCGGGTTGGACTGCGTAAAGCAACTTCCTTTGTAATGGAGGTTGCTAGGTCTGCTCACCGGCCGCGTACGCAACATGCAGGTGTGCAATGGGCGATGGGACCAGACCCCTGCGCGCATAGGATTTAGACCGATGTGCTGACCTCTCTGTTGTGCCTAGGTGGGGCTGCGACGTGTTGATCTCCCGAGGCCGGGCATGACACAGGAAAGTGTGTCCGGCCAAAGGGGATTGAGCGTGTCGGGTAATGTGGTGCACCCCTGCAGGGAAGTTAATCTATTCGAATAGCCGTGATCTTCGGTAACAGGACGACCCGGAGTTGTACCTTGACCTTATGACAACTAGACCGGATACTTAATAAAACACACCCTTCCAAGTGCCAGATACAACCCGGTGATCGCTCTCGAACAGGGCGACGAGGAGAGGATCGCCAGGTAGGATTATGCTATACAATGCTACTTGGTGAACTTACCATCTACTCTCTTCTACATACTGCAAGATGGAGACTGCCAGAAGCGTAGTCTTCGATAGGATTAGCTATCCCCCTCTTATTCTGGCATTCTGCAGTTCAGTCCACCGATATTGCCCCTTTACACAGATACCCATGCATAAGTAGTGTAGATCCTTGCTTGCGAGTACTTTGGATGAGTACTCACGGTTGCCTTTCTCCCCCTTCCCCCCTTTCCTTCTTCCTGGTTGTCGCAACCAGATGCTCGAGCCCAGGAGCCAGATGCCACCGTCGACGACGACTCCTACTACACCGGAGGTGCCTACTACTACGTGCAGGCCGCTGACGACGACCAGCAGTAGTTTAGGAGGATCCCAGGCAGGAGGCCTGCGCCTCTTTCGATCTGTATCCCAGTTTGTGCTAGCCTTCTTAAAGCGAACTTGTTTAACCTTTGTCTGTACTCAGATATTGTTGCTTCCACTAACTCGTCTATAATCGAGCACTTGTATTCGAGCCCTCGAGGCCCCTGGCTTGTATTATGATGCTTGTATGATTTATTTTATTTTTAGAGTTGCGTTGTGATATCTTCCCGTGAGTCCCTGATCTTGATCGTACACGTTTGCGTGCATGATTAGTGTACGATTAAATCGGGGGCGTCACACCGTCGACCGTGGATAGTTGATCATTAAAACTTTTGCAAAAACGAAAAGGTACACAAAAATGAAAAAAGTCCAACAAAATTGAAAATAGTTCAGCAGATTTGAAAAAAAGTCTGGAAATTTGAAACAAAGTTCCGGCAATATGAAAAAAGTTCAATTTTTTTGAAAAATGTTCATGAAAATTTTAAAAAAGCTTAATAAACTTGAAAAAGTTCATGAAATTAGGCAAAAATGTCACAAATTTTTTGAGAAATGTTCAAGAATTAGGAAAAAGCTCAAGACTTGGAAAGGTCATAATTTGAAAAAAGTCATAAAAATGGAAAAAGTTCACAAATTTGAAAAAAAACCACAAAAAGTTTGAACAAGTTTATACTTTGAAAATATTCATGAAATTTGATAAAAAAAATCACGAATTTGAGAAATATTGACAATTATTTTTAAAAGGTCCCAAAATATTGAAAAAAACCAATTTTGAAACAAGTTGAGAGAAATAGCTAAACTTCACGAAATTGTTTATAAAAAATGCAAAATAAATAAAAAACCAACTAAAAAATAAAATAAAAAAACTAGAAATAAAAATAAAATGAGAAACGAGTGAAAAAAGAATCTAGACGGGCCAACCCATTTGGCTACCGGTGTTGAGTGGGGTGTGAGCCACTTAGTTAAAACGCCTTTAAGTTGTGCCTTTAGCGCAAAATAGGATTCAGGCAACATACGAGGGTAATACTGCAAAGCCTATTTTGTGTGTAGGTTGACACATAGCGACATGTGGCGTACCCCCCCTACGTTCACTTAGACCGGCCCAACTAGCTCCTTACCCTTATCTTTGTTTTCATTTTCATTTTCTCGTTTTATTTTTACTTTTTATTTTCAATTTTCATATTCACGAACATTTTATGAAATATCGTCAAATTTTCAAATTGGGCCAATTTTTCTGAATTTTTTTTAAATTGTGAACAATTTTTGTAAGTCGTGGACATTTTCAAAATTCGTGAAAATGTTTAAATTTTTTGTTAACATCATTAAAATTCGGGAACATTTTGTTCAAATTCAAGAATATTTTTTGAATGGGAAAACTTTGTTTTTGCGAGTCTAGCTTTTGACCACTTTGCTTATGCCACTCTAGAATTTGACATATCACTTTTGCCACTCTTAGTTTTTGACAATAAATCACAATTGCCATTCTGTGGCAAAAGCAATAATTTTAGAGTGGCAATTGTGATACATTGACAAAATCTAAGAGTGGCAAAAGTGAAATGAAAAGTTATTGCTTTTGCCACGGAATGGCATTTGTGATGTATTGTCAAAAACTAAGAGTGGCAAAAGTGATATGTTAAATTCTAGAGTGGCATAAGCAAAGTTGGCAAAAGGTAGAGTGGCAAAAACAAAGTTTTCCCTTTTTGAATTGGTGAACATTTTTAAATCTGGGGACATTTTTTGAAATTCACTAACATTTTTTTTTAAAATTTGAACATGTAAAGTCATTGGAAACTTTGCATTAGTTCTTGAATGAGATGTTTAGAGAGAAAACTAATTGGATGTGTTGAATGATAAACACCAAACATATCCGTAGTGAGTCCTCTGGACTAGCTCATGTATTTTTTGATGGTCTTGTTTCCCGACATAGGCATGGTTAATGTAATTGTTGGGTTTCATCCCACATTAGGTTGTGGGAGGAGGCAGAACACGACTTATAAGGGCGAGAGTGTCCCTTACTACCAGGCTAGTCTTTATGCGGGGGTGTCGGAGTCTAGGATCTGCGTCCAAGAAACTCTCCAAGAACTAGGGTTCGAACTCTGGGGGCTTTGCTTGGCAACCTACGACCCGATGAGGACTACGGTGAGATCACGACGACCATGCTCACTCACACCAGCCACAACGGAGACACGCGAGCTACCCAGGTTCAAGCCATCGTGCGGTGCAATACCTTACTCCTGCTTGTGTTGGATTACTGTGTACTGGATTGCTTGGAGCTCGAGGTACATGAAGCGTGGGGGAGAGAATGGCTTGATCCCCTTACATGGAGGTGCCCCTGCCCCTTTTGTAGTGCCTTGGTCCTCTTCCACGAAAATAAGAGTGGGAAAGGGTGGCCATAGGGTGGAAATTCAAAGAGGGACAGACGCCCAGGCTTATCCTGACTAAAGGCGGTCTTCACATGCTAAAGTTGCCATCCCGATGCGCTGGTGGGCTCGGTGATGACCTCCGCCCTGGCGCACCGATCCGCCCCGATCTTCTTACACCAAAGCGGAAGGCTTTGGGACTTGCTTTGGGGGAGGCATGCGCTCCTGCTCCCTTATCACCAGAATGGAAACTGGTCTTGGTCACGCCCTCCCGTCCTTATCCTGACAGCGGGACATCATCCATGTGATGGGCTCGGAGCCCCGCGGCTGGTGCCGTACGACCTGCTTCATGAGGCAGCCTAGCGGCAAAGGGCATCGCGAGGCTAGCCCCCCGCAAGGTGGCTCCCTTTGGAGCGGCCGAGGCAGGGCCATCCCTCGTCGGCCGGCCCAAGTGTTGCCTCCTGGGCCGGAGGGTTACGGGCTGTGGTACCCTAGTTCCCACTGGGCCGGCAGTAGCCCTCGGGCCCATGATGTGCATGTTCCGCCTGTTAGAAACGAAACGACGTGGGGCCCATTGAGCTATTGGGCCTAGAGGTGATGCGTGGTGGATTTTACGAGGCGTGACGCCCCACTTCCCCATGATGCCTCAGTAACCGCCATCTTGATGATAAAGCCTACCCGTGCAGGGCGCAGGCTCATCATTGCTTCTCCATCTCCATCTTGTCCTCTGCCTCCCTTGCGACCAGCTCCTCTGTTCCTTCTTGCCCCAACTCCCAATCTCTGTCCATCACCGCCGTGGCCATGGTGCCCAAGAGGAAGCTCTTCGCTGCCGAGAAAGGGAAAAGGCGATGGACGAGGTGGAGCCACCGAAGCCGGCACTGACGAGGGGCATAGGCTGAGCCGGCGCCTCTGCCGCCGCGATGAGGGTTCCCACCTGGGGCCAGACGCGCTCTGCGGCTGCCGCCGCGGAGGTCGGCTCCAGCGCCCGTGGAATGGACGCGACTCATGGCCGCGGGCGGCACGGCGTTCACGGCCGCAGGGGGTGTGACGAAGCGTGCGCCCCTTTGCCACGGGCAGAAGCCCACACGACGGAGGTTGCGCACGAGTTCATCATGGGGATGCATCGTCGGCCATGCAGTTGGCTCCGGCTTCCGAACTCCTTTGCGAGGGCAGTGGAGGATGGTGAGCCCCTGGGCCTATGGCTGCTGCAATGGTCCCTTCTGGGTGGCGGTGTAGTTTTCCCCCACCGGCTTCATGTTGCTGGCACGGGGGCGGAAATTGTTCGCCCGCTCCCACGATCTGAAGCGCGGCAGGTCCTGCAGTTCAGGTATGATGGAGCTGCGACCCTCTTCACGAAGTTCTTCTATGTCTCCGGTGGCCGCATGGAGTGCTGCACGAAGAGAGAGAGAGCGAGAGCGGAAGCGGCTCCGACTCCTCCAGCGGGAGCGGAAGCGATGGAAGCCCCCGGAGCATCAAGAGTGAAGACGAAGACTCCAACTAGGCATGGGCGCCGCCTAAGACAGACCCTTGAGCACAGTTCCTTCCTTTTGCCCCTGCATAACCAATGTAGCCTCGTGGGATGTGAAAATACTTTGTCTGGCAATTTTGTCCAAGCACTCGACGTTTATGTGTTTTGTTTCTTCCCGAGATCACCCTTTACTTCTTACATTGCCTTTGTGCCCTGCGTCACTGGGACCCAGCCCCGTAAAGTGGGCTATGACCATCGCTGGTATGCCTGGAGTGTGCGCTCAGCAAGGCCAGAGGGTGTAGGGCTGTTAGGGCTGGTAGGAGCTCCTGAGGTGCGATGATCAGGCTCCCCCCAGTTGACGCGCAAGCGGCTCGTCCCAAGGAAATCAAGATGCCTCAAGAGGGAAACGAGAATAAGAGAACCCGAGGGGTCTTAACAAAGGCTCAAGAGGCACTTTAGACATAGCTTTTCGAGGCGTGTAGCTCGGGGTGAATCCTCCACAGGGCATAGCTCATGAGTCGCGGTCGCTCGTGAAGCCTTCCGCCCGTGGGGCGCTGCTTGCGAGGCATCCCGAGGGTGAGCTCCGGAGGCCTTTGGTATCCTACATCAGTGAGATGTGCAAGTTTTTGCATGTAATGCAGCAGGGCGCACTCGCAAGGTCTCCTGTGGGTGTTACACGAGGAGACAAGAGCACCAAGGACCTGGTGAGGTAGCTTGCACGGGAGCAGGCCCGCGAGCCAAAGCTCAGTCGCTTGGGTTTTGCGGTGCTACTAGGACTGACCCGAGCACATGCACCATGCCCAGCACCCACTCACGTGACAACCATGGGGAAGATCGCGAGCACGCTCCTCCTGAGGTATGCTCAACTGCAAGGACACCAGATGCTTTAGGAATAAACTTTACTGATGCATGAAGTGGATTCATTACATAACAAAAAGATACACCCTGCAGTGCTCAACACAGGTTAGCTTGAGGATGCGATGGCCTGGGGCCCCTCAGGTAAGTAGGCCGCCAACGCTGAGCATGGGGCTTCCATGAGAGTGGGAGGGAGCTCCCGCGTGCCGGAAGCATCGCTGGTAGAGAGAGCTCCGAAGTGTGCACAAATCCATGTCGCTCGTATCCATGGGGTCACGGATAGAACTTGCGGAGATGTTGGATGTTCCATGTGTTTTGTACCAGAACACCCTCCTCCATCTCAAGTCGTGCCTCGCTGGGCCAGGAGATGTGTGTGACCCTGAAAGGGCCTTCCCACATGTGAGAGAGCTTGCGGAGTCCCTCTCTGGTGATAATCCGGTGCAGGACAAGGTCGCCGGCCTCAAGGGTGCGGGGGCGTATGTTGCGACTGTGATAGTGACACAATGCCTGCTGGTACCTTCGCACAGAGGGGAGCCTAGCGGCGTGTCCCTTCGAGGAAGAGCAGGTCATACACCTGCAGGTCTCCTTACCAAGTTTCATCGAAAGCCAAGAGCCGCGGGGACTCGTGCTTGACCTCGACGGGGAGAACTGCTTCTGCCCCATAGACGAGGAAGAAGGGTGTTTCGCCGGGGGCTTGGTCACCGTGGTTCAGATGGATCACAACACCCATGGGAGCTCGTCTAGCCAGCCCTTGCTGCAGGCCATGAGCTGCTTCTTGAAGCTCCTGGTCTTGAGGCCGTTGAGGACCTTAGCATTGGCGCACTCGGCCTGGCCGTTGATTCGTGGGTGTGCCACGGAGGCGTAGCAGATCTGCATGCCGATGCTGGCGCAGTACGACTTGAAGAGGCCGCTGGTGAACTTGGTGCCGTTGTCCATGGTGATTCAATTGGGGACGCCAAAGCGGCACACCAGGCTCTTGATGAACTTGACAGCTGATCCTGCGGGGATGGTCCGGACAGGCTCCACGTCTGCCATTTGGTGAACTTGTCGATGGTGACATAGAGGTAGCGATAGCTGCCGGCCCCGTGAGGGAATGGCCCGGAGCATCAAGAGTGAAGAAGAAGACTCCGACTAGGCATGGGCGGCGCCTAAGACAGACCCTTGAGCACAGTTCCTTCCTTTTGCCCCTGCATAACCAATGTAGCCCCGTGGGCTGTGAAAATACTTTGTCTGGCAATTTTGTCCAAGCACTCGACGTTTATGTGTTTTTTTCTTCCCGAAATCACCCTTTACTTCTTACATTGCCTTTGTGCCCTGCGTCACTGGGACCCAGCCCTGTAAAGTGGGCTATGACCATCGCTGGTATGCCTGGAGTGTGCGCTCAGCAAGGCCAGAGGGTGTAGGGCTGTTAGGGATGGTAGGAGCTCTCGAGGTGCGATGATCAGGCTCCCCCCAGTTGACGCGCAGGCGGCTCGTCCCAAGGAAATCAACATGCCTCAAGAGGGGAACGAGAATAAGAGAACCTGAGGGGTCTTAACAAAGGCTCAAGAGGCACTTTAGACATAGCTCTTTCGAGGCGTGTAGCTCGGGGTGAGTCCTCCACAGGGCGTAGGTCATGACTCGCGGTCGCTCGTGAAGCCTTCCGCCCGTGGGGCGCTGCTTGCGAGGCATCCCGAGGGTGAGCTCTTGAGGCCTTTGGTATCCTACATTAGTGAGATGTGCAAGTTTTTGCATGTAATGCAGCAGGGCGCGCTCACAAGGGCTCATGTGGGTGTTACGCGAGGAGACAAGAGCACCAAGGACCTGGTGAGGTAGCTTGCACGGGAGCAGGCCCGCGAGCCAAAGCTCAGTCTCTTGGGTTTTGCGGTGCTGCTAGGACTGACCCGATCACATGCACCATGCCCAGCACCCACTCACGTGACAACCATGGGGAAGATCGCGAGCACGCTCCTCCTGAGGTACGCTCAACTGCAAGGACACCAGATGCTTTAGGAAATAAACTTTACTGATGCATGAAGTGGATTCATTACATTACAGAAAGATACACCCTGCAGTGCTCAACACAGGTTAGCTTGAGGATGCGATGCCCTGGGGCCCCTCAGGTAAGTAGGCCGCCAACGTTGAGCATGGGGCTTCCATGAGAGTGGGAGCGAGCTCCCGCGTGTCGAAAGCATCGCTGGTAGAGAGAGCTCCGAAGAGTGCACAAATCCATGTCGCTCGTATCCATGGGGTCACGGATAGAACTTGAGGAGATGTTGGATGTTCCATGTGTTTTGTACCAGAACACCCTCCTCCATCTCAAGTCGTGCCGCGCTGGGCCAGGAGATGTGTGTGACCCTGAAAGGGCCTTCCCACATGTGAGAGAGCTTGCGGAGTCCCTCTCTGGAGACAATCCGGTGCAGGACAAGGTCGCCGGCCTCAAGGGTGCGGGGGCGTATGTTGCGACTGTGATAGTGACACAATGCCTGCTGGTACCTTCGCACAGAGGGGAGCTTAGCGGCGTGTCCGTTCGAGGAAGAGCAGTTCATACACCTACAGGTCGCCTTACCAAGTTTCATCGAAAGCCAAGAGCCGCGGGGACTCGTGCTTGACCTCGACGGGGAGAACTTCTTCTGCCCCGTAGACGAGGAAGAAGGGTGTTTCGCCGGGGGCTTGGTCACCGTGGTGTAGATGGATCACAACACCCATGGGAGCTCGTCTAGCCAGCCCTTGCTACAGGCCGTGAGCTGCTTCTTGAAGCTCCTGGTCTTGAGGCCCTTGAGGACCTTAGCATTGGCGCACTCGGCCTGGCCGTTGCTTCGTGGGTGTGCCACGGAGGCGTAGCAGATCTGCATGCCGATGCTGGTGAAGGAAATATGCCCTAGAGGCAATAATAAAGTATTATATATTTCCTTATATCATGATAAATGTTTATTATTCATGCTAGAATTGTATTAACCGGAAACATAATACATGTGTGAATACATAGACAAACAGAGTATCACTAGTATGCCTCTGCTTGACTAGCTCGTTAATCAAAGATGGTTATGTTTCCTAGCCATAGACATGAGTTGTCATTTGATTAACAGGATCACCTCATTAGGAGAATGACGTGATTGACATGACCCATTACGTTAGCTTAGCACCCGATCGTTTAGTATGTTGCTATTGCTTTCTTCATGACTTATACATGTTCCTATGACTATGAGATTATGCAACTCCCGTTTACCGGAGGAACACTTTGTGTGCTACCAAACGTCACAACGTAACTGGGTGATTATAAAGGTGCTCTACAGGTGTCTCCAAAGGTACTTGTTGGGTTGGCGTATTTCGAGATTAGGATTTGTCACTCCGATTGTCGGAGAGGTATCTCTGGGCCCACTCGGTAATGCACATCACTATAAGCCTTGCAAGCATTGTGACTAATGAGTTAGTTGCAGGATGATGTATTACGGAACGAGTAAAGAGACTTGCCGGTAACGAGATTGAACTAGGTATCGAGATACCGACGATCGAATCTCGGGCAAGTAACATACCGATGACAAAGGGAACAACGTATGTTGTTATGCGGTCTGACCGATAAAGATCTTCGTAGAATATGTGGGAGCCAATATGGGCATCCAGGTCCCGCTATTGGTTATTGACCCGAGAGGTGTCTCGGTCATGTCTACTTAGTTCTCGAACCCAAAGGGTCCGCACGCTTAAAGTTACGATGACAGTTTTATTATGAGTTTATATGTTTTGATGTACCGAAGGTTGTTCGGAGTCCCAGATGTGATCACAGACATGACGACGAGTCTCGAAATGGTCGAGACGTAAAGATTAATATATTGGACGACTATATTCGGACACCGGAAGTGTTCTGGAGAAGTTTCGGATTAAACCAGAGTGCCGGAGGGTTACCGGAACCCCCCGGGGAAGTATTGGGCCTTAGTGGGCCTTGAGGGGAGAGAGAGGGCAGCAGCCAGGAGGTGGTGCGCCCCCTCCCAGGAGGAGTCCTAGTTGGACTAGGAGAGGGGGGCGCAGCCCCCCTTTCCCTCTCCCTCTCCCTCTCTTTCCTTCCCCCCTTCTTTTCCTAGTAGGACTAGGAAAGGGGAGTCCTACTCCTACTAGGAGGAGGACTCCCCCCCTCTCCTTGGCGCGCCCATAGGCAGCCGGCCTCCCCCTTGCTCCTTTATATACGGGGGCAGGGGGGCACCTCTAAACACACTTGATATACGATATTTTAGCCGTGTGCGGTGCCCCCCTCCACCAGATTACACCTCGATAATACCGTCGCGGAGCTTAGGCGAAACCCTGCGTCGGTGGAACATCATCATCGTCACCACGCCGTCGTGCTGACGAAACTCTCCCTCAACACTCGGCTGGATCGGAGTTCGAGGGACGTCATCGAGCTGAACGTGTGTAGAACTTCGGAGGTGCCGTGCGTTCGGTACTTGATCGGTCGGATCGTGAAGACGTACGACTACATCAACCGCGTTGTGATAACGCTTCCACTGTCGGTCTACGAGGGTACGTGGACAACACTCTCCCCTCGCGTTGCTATGCATCACCATGATCTTGCGTGTGCGTAGGAATTTTTTTGAAATTACTACGTTACCCAACAGTGCCATCCGAGCCTGGTTTTATGCGTTGATGCTATGCACGAGTAGAACACAAGTGAGTTGTGGGCGATATAAGTCATACTGCTTACCAGCATGTCATACTTTGGTTCAGCGGTATTGTGAGATGAAGCGGCCCGGACTGACATTACGCGTACGCTTACGCGAGACTGGTTTCACCGTTCGGAGCACTCGTTGCTTAAAGGTGACTGGCGGGTGTCTGTCTCTCTCACTTTAGTTGAACCGAGTGTGGCTACGCCCGGTCCTTGCGAAGGTTAAAACAGCACCAACTTGACAAACTATCGTTGTGGTTTTGATGCGTAGGTAAGAACGGTTCTTGCTAAGCCCGTAGCAGCCACGTAAAATATGCAACAACAAAGTAGAGGTCGTCTAACTTGTTTTTGCAGGGCATGTTGTGATGTGATATGGTCAAGACATGATGTGATATAATGTGTTGTATGAGATGATCATGTTTTGTAACCGAGTTATCGGCAACTGGCAGGAGCCATATGGTTGTCGCTTTATTGTATGAGATGCAATCGCCATGTAATAGTTTTACTTTATCACTAAGCGGTAGCGATAGTCGTAAAAGCAATAAGTTGGCGAGACGACAACGATACTACGATGGAGATCAAGGTGTCGAGCCGGTGACGATGGTGATCATGATGGTGCTTCGGAGATGGAGATCACAAGCACGGTGCTTCGGAGATGGAGATCACAAGCACAAGATGATGATGGCCATATCATATCACTTATATTGATTGCATGTGATGTTAATCCTTTATGCATCTTATCTTGCTTTGATTGACGGTAGCATTATAAGATGATCTCTCACTAAAATTTCAAGATAAAAGTGTTCTCCCTGAGTATGCACCGTTGCAAAAGTTCTTCGTGCTGAGACACCACGTGTTAATCGGGTGTGATAGGCTCTATATTCAAATACAACGGGTGCAAAACAGTTGCACACGCGGAATACTCAGGTTAAACTTGACGAGCCTAGCATATGTACAGATATGGCCTCGGAACACAGAGACCGAAAGGTCGAGCGTGAATCATATAGTAGATATGATCAACATAGTGATGTTCACCATTGAAACTACTCCATCTCACGTGTTAATCGGACATGGTTTAGTTGCTTTCGATCACGTAATCACTTAGATGATTAGAGAGATGTCTATCTAAGTGGGAGTTCTTAAGTAATATGATTAATTGAACTTAAATTTATCATGAACTTAGTACCTGATAGTATCTTGCTTGTCTATGTTAATTGTAGATATATGGCCCGTGCTGTTGTTCCGTTGAATTTTAATGCGTTCCTTGAGAAAGCTAAGTTGAAAGATGATGGTAGCAATTACACGGACTGGGTCCGTAACTTGAGGATTATCCTCATTGCTGCACAGAAGAATTACGTCCTGGAAGCACCGCTAGGTGCCAGGCCTCCTGCAAGAGCTACGCCAGAAGTTATGAACGTCTGGCAAAGCAAAGCTGATGACTACTCAATAGTTCAGTGTGCCATGCTTTACGGCTTAGAACCGGGACTTCAACGACGTTTTGAACGTCATGGAGCATATGAGATGTTCCAGGAGTTGAAGTTAATATTTCAAGCAAATGCCCGGATTGAGAGATATGAAGTCTCCAATAAGTTCTATAGCTGCAAGATGGAAGAGAATAGTTCTGTCAGTGAGCATATACTCAGAATGTCTGGGTATAATAATCACTTGATTCAACTGGGAGTTCAACTTCCGGATGATTGCGTCATTGACAGAATTCTTCAATCACTGCCACCAAGCTACAAGAGCTTCGTGATGAACTATAACATGCAAGGGATGGATAAGACGATTCCCGAGCTCTTCGCAATGCTAAAGGCAGCGGAGGTAGAAATCAAAAAGGAGCATCAAGTGTTGATGGTCAGTAAAACCACTAGTTTCAAGAAAAAGGGCAAAGGGAAGAAGAAAGGGAACTTCAAGAAGAATAGCAAGCAAGTTGCTGTTCAGGAGAAGAAATCCAAGTCTGGACCTAAGCCTGAAACTGAGTGCTTCTACTGTAAGCAGACTGGCCACTGGAAGCGGAACTGCCCCAAGTATTTGGCGGATAAGAAGGATGGCAAGGTTAACAAAGGTATATGTGATATACATGTTATTGATGTGTACCTTACTAATACTCGCAGTAGCACCTGGGTATTTGATACTGGTTCTGTTGCTAATATTTGCAACTCGAAACAGGGGCTACGGATTAAGCGAAGTTTGGCTAAGGACGAGGTGACGATGCGCGTGGGAAATGGTTCCAAAGTCGATGTGATCGCCGTCGGCACGCTACCTCTACATCTACCTTCGGGATTAGTTTTAGACCTAAATAATTGTTATTTGGTGCCAGCGTTGAGCATGAACATTATATCTGGATCTTGTTTAATGCGAGACGGTTATTCATTTAAATCAGAGAATAATGGTTGTTCTATTTATATGAATAATATCTTTTATGGTCATGCACCCTTGAAGAGTGGTCTATTTTTAATGAATCTCGATAGTAGTGATACACATATTCATAATGTTGAAGCCAAAAGATGCAGAGTTAATAATGACAGTGCAACTTATTTGTGGCACTGCCGTTTGGGTCATATCGGTGTAAAGCGCATGAAGAAACTCCATACTGATGGAATTTTGGAATCACTTGATTTTGAATCACTTGGTACTTGCGAACCGTGCCTTATGGGCAAGATGACCAAAACACCGTTCTCCGGAACTATGGAGAGAGCAACAGATTTGTTGGAAATCATACATACAGATGTATGTGGTCCGATGAATATTGAAGCTCGTGGCGGATATCGTTATTTTCTCACCTTCACAGATGATTTGAGCAGATATGGGTATATCTACTTAATGAAACATAAGTCTGAAACATTTGAAAAGTTCAAAGAATTTCAGAGTGAAGTTGAAAATCATCGTAACAAGAAAATAAAATTCCTACGATCTGATCGTGGAGGAGAATATTTGAGTTACGAGTTTGGTCTACATTTGAAACAATGCGGAATAGTTTCGCAACTCACGCCACCCGGAACACCACAGCGTAATGGTGTGTCTGAACGTCGTAATCGTACTTTATTAGATATGGTGCGAACTATGATGTCTCTTACTGATTTACCGCTATCATTTTGGGGTTATGCTTTAGAGACAGCTGCATTCACTCTAAATAGGACACCATCGAAATCCGTTGAGACGACGCCTTTTGAACTATGGTTTGGCAAGAAACCAAAGTTGTCGTATCTTAAAGTTTGGGGTTGCGATGCTTATGTGAAGAAACTTCAACCTGATAAGCTCGAGCCTAAATCGGAGAAATGTGTCTTCATAGGATACCCAAAGGAGACCGTTGGGTACACCTTCTATCACAGATCCGAAGGCAAGATATTTGTTGCTAGAAATGGATCCTTTCTAGAGAAGGAGTTTCTCTCGAAAGATGTGAGTGGGAGGAAAGTAGAACTTGATGAGGTAACTGTACCTGCTCCCTTATTGGAAAGTAGATCATCGCAGAGATCAGTTTCTGCGACACCTACACCAAGTAGTGAGGAAGTTAATGATAATGATCATGAAACTTCAGATCAAGTTATTACTGAACTTCGTAGGTCAACTAGATCAAGATCCGCACCAGAGTGGTACGGTAATCCTGTTCTGGAGGTCATGTTACTAGACCATGGCGAACCTACGAACTATGAAGAAGCGATGGTGAGCCCAGATTCCGCAAAATGGCTTGAAGCCATGAAATCCGAGATGGGATCCATGTATGAGAACAAAGTATGGACTTTGGTTGACTTGCCCGATGGTCGGCAAGCCATTGAAAATAAATGGATCTTCAAGAAGAAGACTGACGCTGATGGTAATGTTACTGTCTATAAAGCTCGACTTGTTGCGAAAGGTTTTCGACAAGTTCAAGGAATTGACTACGATGAGACCTTCTCACCCGTAGCGATGCTTAAGTCTGTCCGAATCATGTTAGCAATTGCCGCATTTTATGATTATGAAATTTGGCAAATGGATGTCAAAACTGCGTTCCTGAATGGATTTCTGGAAGAAGAGTTGTATATGATGCAACCGGAAGGTTTTGTCGATCCAAAGGGAGCTAACAAAGTGTGCAAGCTCCAGCGATCCATTTATGGACTGGTGCAAGCCTCTCGGAGTTGGAATAAACGCTTTGATAGTGTGATCAAAGCATTTGGTTTTATACAGACTTTTGGAGAAGCCTGTATTTACAAGAAAGTGAGTGGGAGCTCGATAGCATTTCTGATATTATATGTGGATGACATATTACTGATTGGAAATGATATAGAATTTCTGGATAGCATAAAGGGATACTTGAATAAGAGTTTTTCAATGAAAGACCTCGGTGAAGCTGCATATATATTAGGCATTAAGATCTATAGAGATAGATCAAGACGCTTAATTGGACTTTCACAAAGCACATACCTTGACAAAGTTTTGAAGAAGTTCAAAATGGATCAAGCAAAGAAAGGGTTCTTGCCTGTACTACAAGGTGTGAGATTGAGTAAGACTCAATGCCCGACCACTGCAGAAGATAGAGAGAAAATGAAAGATGTTCCCTATGCTTCAGCCATAGGCTCTATCATGTATGCAATGCTGTGTACCAGACCTGATGTGTCCCTAGCTATAAGTTTAGCAGGGAGGTACCAAAGTAATCCAGGAGTGGATCACTGGACAGCGGTCAAGAACATCCTGAAATACCTGAAAAGGACTAAGGATATGTTTCTCGTATATGGAGGTGACAAAGAGCTCATCGTAAGGGGTTACGTTGATGCAAGCTTTGACACTGATCCGGACGATTCGAAATCGCAAACCGGATACGTATTTACATTGAACGGTGGAGCTGTCAGTTGGTGCAGTTCCAAGCAAAGTGTCGTGGCGGGATCTACGTGTGAAGCGGAATACATAGCTGCTTCGGAAGCAGCGAATGAAGGAGTCTGGATGAAGGAGTTCATATCCGATCTAGGTGTCATACCTAGTACATCGGGACCAATGAAAATCTTTTGTGATAATACTGGTGCAATTGCCTTAGCAAAGGAATCCAGATTTCACAAGAGAACCAAGCACATCAGAAGACGCTTCAATTCCATCCGGGATTTAGTCCAGGTGGGAGACATAGAAATTTGCAAGATACATACGGATCTGAATGTAGCAGATCCGTTGACTAAGCCTCTTCCACGAGCAAAACATGATCAGCACCAAGACTCCATGGGTGTAAGAATCATTACTATGTAATCTAGATTATTGACTCTAGTGCAAGTGGGAGACTGAAGGAAATATGCCCTAGAGGCAATAATAAAGTATTATATATTTCCTTATATCATGATAAATGTTTATTATTCATGCTAGAATTGTATTAACCGGAAACATAATACATGTGTGAATACATAGACAAACAGAGTGTCACTAGTATGCCTCTGCTTGACTAGCTCGTTAATCAAAGATGGTTATGTTTCCTAGCCATAGACATGAGTTGTCATTTGATTAACGGGATCACCTCATTAGGAGAATGACGTGATTGACATGACCCATTACGTTAGCTTAGCACCCGATCGTTTAGTATGTTGCTATTGCTTTCTTCATGACTTATACATGTTCCTATGACTATGAGATTATGCAACTCCCGTTTACCGGAGGAACACTTTGTGTGCTACCAAACGTCACAACGTAACTGGGTGATTATAAAGGTGCTCTACAGGTGTCTCCAAAGGTACTTGTTGGGTTGGCGTATTTCGAGATTAGGATTTGTCACTCCGATTGTCGGAGAGGTATCTCTGGGCCCACTCGGTAATGCACATCACTATAAGCCTTGCAAGCATTGTGACTAATGAGTTAGTTGCGGGATGATGTATTACGGAACGAGTAAAGAGACTTGCCGGTAACGAGATTGAACTAGGTATCGAGATACCGACGATCGAATCTCGGGCAAGTAACATACCGATGACAAAGGGAACAACGTATGTTGTTATGCGGTCTGACCGATAAAGATCTTCGTAGAATATGTGGGAGCCAATATGGGCATCCAGGTCCCGCTATTGGTTATTGACCGGAGAGGTGTCTCGGTCATGTCTACATAGTTCTCGAACCCAAAGGGTCCGCACGCTTAAAGTTACGATGACAGTTTTATTATGAGTTTATATGTTTTGATGTACCGAAGGTTGTTCGGAGTCCCGGATGTGATCACGGACATGACGAGGAGTCTCGAAATGGTCGAGACGTAAAGATTGATATATTGGACGACTATATTCGGACACCGGAAGTGTTCCGGAGAAGTTTCGGATTAAACCGGAGTGCCGGAGGGTTACCGGAACCCCCCGGGGAAGTATTGGGCCTTAGTGGGCCTTGAGGGGAGAGAGAGGGCAGCAGCCAGGAGGTGGTGCGCCCCCTCCCAGGAGGAGTCCTAGTTGGACTAGGAGAGGGGGGCGCAGCCCCCTTTCCCTCTCCCTCTCCCTCTCTTTCCTTCCCCCCTTCTTTTCCTAGTAGGACTAGGAAAGGGGAGTCCTACTCCTACTAGGAGGAGGACTCCCCCCTCTCCTTGGCGCGCCCATAGGCAGCCGGCCTCCCCCTTGCTCCTTTATATACGGGGGCAGGGGGCACCTCTAAACACACTTGATATACGATATTTTAGCCGTGTGCGGTGCCCCCCTCCACCAGATTACACCTCGATAATACCGTCGCGGAGCTTAGGCGAAGCCCTGCGTCGGTGGAACATCATCATCGTCACCACGCCGTCGTGCTGACGAAACTCTCCCTCAACACTCGGCTGGATCGGAGTTCGAGGGACGTCATCGAGCTGAACGTGTGTAGAACTTCGGAGGTGCCGTGCGTTCGGTACTTGATCGGTCGGATCGTGAAGACGTACGACTACATCAACCGCGTTGTGATAACGCTTCCGCTGTCGGTCTACGAGGGTACGTGGACAACACTCTCCCCTCTCGTTGCTATGCATCACCATGATCTTGCGTGTGCGTAGGAATTTTTTGAAATTACTACGTTCCCCAACAGTGGCATCCGAGCCTGGTTTTATGCGTTGATGCTATGCACGAGTAGAACACAAGTGAGTTGTGGGCGATATAAGTCATACTGCTTACCAGCATGTCATACTTTGGTTCAGCGGTATTGTGAGATGAAGCGGCCCGGACCGACATTACGCGTACGCTTACGCGAGACTGGTTTCACCGTTCGGAGCACTCGTTGCTTAAAGGTGACTGGCGGGTGTCTGTCTCTCTCACTTTAGTTGAACCGAGTGTGGCTACGCCCGGTCCTTGCGAAGGTTAAAACAGCACCAACTTGACAAACTATCGTTGTGGTTTTGATGCGTAGGTAAGAACGGTTCTTGCTAAGCCCGTAGCAGCCACGTAAAATATGCAACAACAAAGTAGAGGACGTCTAACTTGTTTTTGCAGGGCATGTTGTGATGTGATATGGTCAAGACATGATGTGATATAATGTGTTGTATGAGATGATCATGTTTTGTAACCGAGTTATCGGCAACTGGCAGGAGCCATATGGTTGTCGCTTTATTGTATGAGATGCAATCGCCATGTAATAGTTTTACTTTATCACTAAGCGGTAGCGATAGTCGTAAAAGCAATAAGTTGGCGAGACGACAACGATACTACGATGGAGATCAAGGTGTCGAGCCGGTGACGATGGTGATCATGACGGTGCTTCGGAGATGGAGATCACAAGCACGGTGCTTCGGAGATGGAGATCACAAGCACAAGATGATGATGGCCATATCATATCACTTATATTGATTGCATGTGATGTTAATCCTTTATGCATCTTATCTTGCTTTGATTGACGGTAGCATTATAAGATGATCTCTCACTAAAATTTCAAGATAAAAGTGTTCTCCCTGAGTATGCACCGTTGCAAAAGTTCTTCGTGCTGAGACACCACGTGTTAATCGGGTGTGATAGGCTCTACGTTCAAATACAACGGGTGCAAAACAGTTGCACACGCGGAATACTCAGGTTAAACTTGACGAGCCTAGCATATGTACAGATATGGCCTCGGAACACAGAGACCGAAAGGTCGAGCGTGAATCATATAGTAGATATGATCAACATAGTGATGTTCACCATTGAAACTACTCCATCTCACGTGTTAATCGGACATGGTTTAGTTGCTTTGGATCACGTAATCACTTAGATGATTAGAGAGATGTCTATCTAAGTGGGAGTTCTTAAGTAATATGATTAATTGAACTTAAATTTATCATGAACTTAGTACCTGATAGTATCTTGCTTGTCTATGTTAATTGTAGATATATGGCCCGTGCTGTTGTTCCGTTGAATTTTAATGCGTTCCTTGAGAAAGCTAAGTTGAAAGATGATGGTAGCAATTACACGGACTGGGTCCGTAACTTGAGGATTATCCTCATTGCTGCACAGAAGAATTACGTCCTGGAAGCACCGCTAGGTGCCAGGCCTCCTGCAAGAGCTACGCCAGAAGTTATGAACGTCTGGCAAAGCAAAGCTGATGACTACTCAATAGTTCAGTGTGCCATGCTTTACGGCTTAGAACCGGGACTTCAACGACGTTTTGAACGTCATGGAGCATATGAGATGTTCCAGGAGTTGAAGTTAATATTTCAAGCAAATGCCCGGATTGAGAGATATGAAGTCTCCAATAAGTTCTATAGCTGCAAGATGGAAGAGAATAGTTCTGTCAGTGAGCATATACTCAGAATGTCTGGGTATAATAATCACTTGATTCAACTGGGAGTTCAACTTCCGGATGATTGCGTCATTGACAGAATTCTTCAATCACTGCCACCAAGCTACAAGAGCTTCGTGATGAACTATAACATGCAAGGGATGGATAAGACGATTCCCGAGCTCTTCGCAATGCTAAAGGCAGCGGAGGTAGAAATCAAAAAGGAGCATCAAGTGTTGATGGTCAGTAAAACCACTAGTTTCAAGAAAAAGGGCAAAGGGAAGAAGAAAGGGAACTTCAAGAAGAATAGCAAGCAAGTTGCTGTTCAGGAGAAGAAATCCAAGTCTGGACCTAAGCCTGAAACTGAGTGCTTCTACTGTAAGCAGACTGGCCACTGGAAGCGGAACTGCCCCAAGTATTTGGCGGATAAGAAGGATGGCAAGGTTAACAAAGGTATATGTGATATACATGTTATTGATGTGTACCTTACTAATACTCGCAGTAGCACCTGGGTATTTGATACTGGTTCTGTTGCTAATATTTGCAACTCGAAACAGGGGCTACGGATTAAGCGAAGTTTGGCTAAGGACGAGGTGACGATGCGCGTGGGAAATGGTTCCAAAGTCGATGTGATCGCCGTCGGCACGCTACCTCTACATCTACCTTCGGGATTAGTTTTAGACCTAAATAATTGTTATTTGGTGCCAGCGTTGAGCATGAACATTATATCTGGATCTTGTTTAATGCGAGACGGTTATTCATTTAAATCAGAGAATAATGGTTGTTCTATTTATATGAATAATATCTTTTATGGTCATGCACCCTTGAAGAGTGGTCTATTTTTAATGAATCTCGATAGTAGTGATACACATATTCATAATGTTGAAGCCAAAAGATGCAGAGTTAATAATGACAGTGCAACTTATTTGTGGCACTGCCGTTTGGGTCATATCGGTGTAAAGCGCATGAAGAAACTCCATACTGATGGAATTTTGGAATCACTTGATTTTGAATCACTTGGTACTTGCGAACCGTGCCTTATGGGCAAGATGACCAAAACACCGTTCTCCGGAACTATGGAGAGAGCAACAGATTTGTTGGAAATCATACATACAGATGTATGTGGTCCGATGAATATTGAAGCTCGTGGCGGATATCGTTATTTTCTCACCTTCACAGATGATTTGAGCAGATATGGGTATATCTACTTAATGAAACATAAGTCTGAAACATTTGAAAAGTTCAAAGAATTTCAGAGTGAAGTTGAAAATCATCGTAACAAGAAAATAAAATTCCTACGATCTGATCGTGGAGGAGAATATTTGAGTTACGAGTTTGGTCTACATTTGAAACAATGCGGAATAGTTTCGCAACTCACGCCACCCGGAACACCACAGCGTAATGGTGTGTCTGAACGTCGTAATCGTACTTTATTAGATATGGTGCGAACTATGATGTCTCTTACTGATTTACCGCTATCGTTTTGGGGTTATGCTTTAGAGACGGCTGCATTCACTCTAAATAGGACACCATCGAAATCCGTTGAGACGACGCCTTTTGAACTATGGTTTGGCAAGAAACCAAAGTTGTCGTATCTTAAAGTTTGGGGTTGCGATGCTTATGTGAAGAAACTTCAACCTGATAAGCTCGAGCCTAAATCGGAGAAATGTGTCTTCATAGGATACCCAAAGGAGACCGTTGGGTACACCTTCTATCACAGATCCGAAGGCAAGATATTTGTTGCTAGAAATGGATCCTTTCTAGAGAAGGAGTTTCTCTCGAAAGATGTGAGTGGGAGGAAAGTAGAACTTGATGAGGTAACTGTACCTGCTCCCTTATTGGAAAGTAGATCATCGCAGAGATCAGTTTCTGCGACACCTACACCAAGTAGTGAGGAAGTTAATGATAATGATCATGAAACTTCAGATCAAGTTATTACTGAACTTCGTAGGTCAACTAGATCAAGATCCGCACCAGAGTGGTACGGTAATCCTGTTCTGGAGGTCATGTTACTAGACCATGGCGAACCTACGAACTATGAAGAAGCGATGGTGAGCCCAGATTCCGCAAAATGGCTTGAAGCCATGAAATCCGAGATGGGATCCATGTATGAGAACAAAGTATGGACTTTGGTTGACTTGCCCGATGGTCGGCAAGCCATTGAAAATAAATGGATCTTCAAGAAGAAGACTGACGCTGATGGTAATGTTACTGTCTATAAAGCTCGACTTGTTGCGAAAGGTTTTCGACAAGTTCAAGGAATTGACTACGATGAGACCTTCTCACCCGTAGCGATGCTTAAGTCTGTCCGAATCATGTTAGCAATTGCCGCATTTTATGATTATGAAATTTGGCAAATGGATGTCAAAACTGCGTTCCTGAATGGATTTCTGGAAGAAGAGTTGTATATGATGCAACCGGAAGGTTTTGTCGATCCAAAGGGAGCTAACAAAGTGTGCAAGCTCCAGCGATCCATTTATGGACTGGTGCAAGCCTCTCGGAGTTGGAATAAACGCTTTGATAGTGTGATCAAAGCATTTGGTTTTATACAGACTTTTGGAGAAGCCTGTATTTACAAGAAAGTGAGTGGGAGCTCGATAGCATTTCTGATATTATATGTGGATGACATATTACTGATTGGAAATGATATAGAATTTCTGGATAGCATAAAGGGATACTTGAATAAGAGTTTTTCAATGAAAGACCTCGGTGAAGCTGCATATATATTAGGCATTAAGATCTATAGAGATAGATCAAGACGCTTAATTGGACTTTCACAAAGCACATACCTTGACAAAGTTTTGAAGAAGTTCAAAATGGATCAAGCAAAGAAAGGGTTCTTGCCTGTACTACAAGGTGTGAGATTGAGTAAGACTCAATGCCCGACCACTGCAGAAGATAGAGAGAAAATGAAAGATGTTCCCTATGCTTCAGCCATAGGCTCTATCATGTATGCAATGCTGTGTACCAGACCTGATGTGTCCCTAGCTATAAGTTTAGCAGGGAGGTACCAAAGTAATCCAGGAGTGGATCACTGGACAGCGGTCAAGAACATCCTGAAATACCTGAAAAGGACTAAGGATATGTTTCTCGTATATGGAGGTGACAAAGAGCTCATCGTAAGGGGTTACGTTGATGCAAGCTTTGACACTGATCCGGACGATTCGAAATCGCAAACCGGATACGTATTTACATTGAACGGTGGAGCTGTCAGTTGGTGCAGTTCCAAGCAAAGTGTCGTGGCGGGATCTACGTGTGAAGCGGAATACATAGCTGCTTCGGAAGCAGCGAATGAAGGAGTCTGGATGAAGGAGTTCATATCCGATCTAGGTGTCATACCTAGTACATCGGGACCAATGAAAATCTTTTGTGATAATACTGGTGCAATTGCCTTAGCAAAGGAATCCAGATTTCACAAGAGAACCAAGCACATCAGAAGACGCTTCAATTCCATCCGGGATTTAGTCCAGGTGGGAGACATAGAAATTTGCAAGATACATACGGATCTGAATGTAGCAGATCCGTTGACTAAGCCTCTTCCACGAGCAAAACATGATCAGCACCAAGACTCCATGGGTGTAAGAATCATTACTATGTAATCTAGATTATTGACTCTAGTGCAAGTGGGAGACTGAAGGAAATATGCCCTAGAGGCAATAATAAAGTATTATATATTTCCTTATATCATGATAAATGTTTATTATTCATGCTAGAATTGTATTAACCGGAAACATAATACATGTGTGAATACATAGACAAACAGAGTGTCACTAGTATGCCTCTGCTTGACTAGCTCGTTAATCAAAGATGGTTATGTTTCCTAGCCATAGACATGAGTTGTCATTTGATTAACGGGATCACCTCATTAGGAGAATGACGTGATTGACATGACCCATTACGTTAGCTTAGCACCCGATCGTTTAGTATGTTGCTATTGCTTTCTTCATGACTTATACATGTTCCTATGACTATGAGATTATGCAACTCCCGTTTACCGGAGGAACACTTTGTGTGCTACCAAACGTCACAACGTAACTGGGTGATTATAAAGGTGCTCTACAGGTGTCTCCAAAGGTACTTGTTGGGTTGGCGTATTTCGAGATTAGGATTTGTCACTCCGATTGTCGGAGAGGTATCTCTGGGCCCACTCGGTAATGCACATCACTATAAGCCTTGCAAGCATTGTGACTAATGAGTTAGTTGCGGGATGATGTATTACGGAACGAGTAAAGAGACTTGCCGGTAACGAGATTGAACTAGGTATCGAGATACCGACGATCGAATCTCGGGCAAGTAACATACCGATGACAAAGGGAACAACGTATGTTGTTATGCGGTCTGACCGATAAAGATCTTCGTAGAATATGTGGGAGCCAATATGGGCATCCAGGTCCCGCTATTGGTTATTGACCGGAGAGGTGTCTCGGTCATGTCTACATAGTTCTCGAACCCAAAGGGTCCGCACGCTTAAAGTTACGATGACAGTTTTATTATGAGTTTATATGTTTTGATGTACCGAAGGTTGTTCGGAGTCCCGGATGTGATCACGGACATGACGAGGAGTCTCGAAATGGTCGAGACGTAAAGATTGATATATTGGACGACTATATTCGGACACCGGAAGTGTTCCGGAGAAGTTTCGGATTAAACCGGAGTGCCGGAGGGTTACCGGAACCCCCCGGGGAAGTATTGGGCCTTAGTGGGCCTTGAGGGGAGAGAGAGGGCAGCAGCCAGGAGGTGGTGCGCCCCCTCCCAGGAGGAGTCCTAGTTGGACTAGGAGAGGGGGGCGCAGCCCCCTTTCCCTCTCCCTCTCCCTCTCTTTCCTTCCCCCCTTCTTTTCCTAGTAGGACTAGGAAAGGGGAGTCCTACTCCTACTAGGAGGAGGACTCCCCCCCTCTCCTTGGCGCGCCCATAGGCAGCCGGCCTCCCCCTTGCTCCTTTATATACGGGGGCAGGGGGGCACCTCTAAACACACTTGATATACGATATTTTAGCCGTGTGCGGTGCCCCCCTCCACCAGATTACACCTCGATAATACCGTCGCGGAGCTTAGGCGAAGCCCTGCGTCGGTGGAACATCATCATCGTCACCACGCCGTCGTGCTGACGAAACTCTCCCTCAACACTCGGCTGGATCGGAGTTCGAGGGTCGTCATCGAGCTGAACGTGTGTAGAACTTCGGAGGTGCCGTGCGTTCGGTACTTGATCGGTCGGATCGTGAAGACGTACGACTACATCAACCGCGTTGTGATAACGCTTCCGCTGTCAGTCTACGAGGGTACGTGGACAACACTCTCCCCTCTCGTTGCTATGCATCACCATGATCTTGCGTGTACGTAGGAATTTTTTTGAAATTACTACGTTACCCAACAGCTGGCGCAGTACGACTTGAAGAGGCCGCTGGTGAACTTGGTGCCGTTGTCCATGGTGATTCAATTGGGGACGCCAAAGCGGCACACCAGGCTCTTGATGAACTTGACGGCTTATCCTCCAGGGATGGTCCAGACAGGTTCCACGTCTGCCATTTGGTGAACTTGTCGATGGTGACATAGAGGTAGCGATAGCTGCCGGCACCGTGAGGGAATGGCCCGGAGCATCAAGAGTGAAGAAGAAGACTCCAACTAGGCATGGGCGGCGCCTAAGACAGACCCTTGAGCACAGTTCCTTCCTTTTGCCCCCGCATAACCAATGTAGCCCCGTGGGCTGTGAAAATACTTTGTCTGGCAATTTTGTCCAAGCACTCGACGTTTATGTGTTTTTGTTTCTTCCCGAGATCACCCTTTACTTCTTACATTGCCTTTGTGCCCTGCATCACTGGGACCCAGCCCCATAAAGTGGGCTATGACCATCGCTGGTATGCCTGGAGTGTGCGCTCAGCAAGGCCAGAGGGTGTAGGGCTGTTAGGGCTGGTAGGAGCTCCTGAGGTGCGATGATCAGGCTCCCCCCAGTTGACGCACATGCGGCTCGTCCCAAGGAAATCAAGATGCCTCAAGACGGAAACGAGAATAAGAGAACCCGAGGGGTCTTAACAAAGGCTCAAGAGGCACTTTAGACATAGCTCTTTCGAGGCGTGTAGCTCGGGGTGAGTCCTCCACAGGGCGTAGCTCATGAGTCGCGGTCGCTCGTGAAGCCTTCCGCCCGTGGGGCGCTACTTGCGAGGCATCCCGAGGGTGAGCTTCTGAGGCCTTTGGTATCCTACATTAGTGAGATGTGCAAGTTTTTGCATGTAATGCAGCAGGGCGCGCTTGCAAGGTCTCCTATGGGTGTTACGCGAGGAGACAAGAGCACCAAGGACCTGGTGAGGTAGCTTGCACGGGAGCAGGCCCACGAGCCAAAGCTCAGTCGCTTGGGTTTTGCGGTGCTGCTAGGACTGACCCGAGCACATGCACCATGCCTAGCACCCACTCATGTGACAACCATGGGGAAGATCGCGAGCACGCTCCTCCTGAGGTACGCTCAACTGCAAGGACACCAGATGCTTTAGGAAATAAACTTTACTGATGCATGAAGTGGATTCATTACATAACAGAAAGATACACCCTGCAGTGCTCAAGACAGGTTAGCTTGAGGATGCGATGGCCTGGGGCCCCTCAGGTAAGTAGGCCGCCAACGCTGAGCATGGGGCTTCCATGAGAGTGGGAGGGAGCTCCCACGTGCCGGAAGCATCGCTGGTAGAGAGAGCTCCGAAGTGTGCACAAATCCATGTCGCTCGTATCCATTGGGTCACGGATAGAACTTGCGGAGATGTTGGATGTTCCATGTGTTTTGTACAAGAACACCCTCCTCCATCTCAAGTCGTGCCGCGCTGGGCCAGGAGATGTGTGTGACCCTGAAAGGGCCTTCCCACATGTGAGAGAGCTTGCGGAGTCCCTCTCTGGAGATAATCCGGTGCAGGACAAGGTCGCCGGCCTCAAGGGTGCGGGGGCGTATGTTGCGACTGTGATAGTGACACAATGCCTGCTGGTACCTTCGCACAGAGGGGAGCCTAGCGGCGTGTCCCTTCGAGGAAGAGCAGGTCATACACCTGCAGGTCGCCTTACCAAGTTTCATCGAAAGCCAAGAGAAGCGGGGACTCGTGCTTGACCTCGACGTGGAGAACTGCTTTTGCCCCGTAGACGAGGAAGAAGGGTGTTTCGCCGGGGGCTTGGTCACTGTGGTGCAGATGGATCACAACACCCATGGGAGCTCATCTAGCCAGCCCTTGCTGCAGGCCGTGAGCTGCTTCTTGAAGCTCCTGGTCTTGAGGCCCTTGAGGACCTTAGCATTGGCGCACTCGGCCTGGCCATTGCTTCGTGGGTGTGCCATGGAGGCGTAGCAGATCTGCATGCCGATGCTGGCGCAGTACGACTTGAAGAGGCTGCTGGTGAACCTGGTGCCGTTGTCCATGGTGATTCAATTGGGGACGCCAAAGCGGCACACCAGGCTCTTGATGAACTTGAAGGCTGATCCTGCGGGGATGGTCCAGACAGGCTCCACGTCTGCCATTTGGTGAACTTGTCGACGGTGACATAGAGGTAGCGATAGCCGCCGGCCCCGTGTGGGAATGGCCTGAGAATATCTAGCCCCCAGACCGCGAAGGGCCACAAGAGAGGATGGTTTGGAGCCCTTGTGCTGGTTGATGGATTTTCTTGGCGTGGAACTGGCAAGCCTCGCATGCCTGGACATGCTCCGTGGCATCCTCAAGTGCCGTAGGCCAGTAGAAGCTGCTGCGGAATTCTTTACCTATGAGAGTGTGATGAGTGGTGGCCGCAATCACTGCCATGGATGTCGGCAAGCAGTTCGCATCCTTGCTCCTTGGAGATGCACCGCAGCGCGACTCCGTTTGGGCGGTGGCGGTACAGGTCACCCTCCTTCAGGTGGTAGAGCGCAGCTTGGCGGGCCACACACTCTGCCTCTGCGTCAAACTCCGGGAGGACGCCGCTCTCCAAGTAGGCCTTGATCTATGTGATCCAGGTCTCGGGCTACAGCTCGAGTGCCAACAGCAAGCGGAGGCCTGAGGATGGCCCGAAGTACAGTGCGCCCATGGGTGGTGCGGGAGGGATCTCGTCATGAGGCGCCATGGGGCTAATGCGCGGGGGTGCCGCTGAAGGCTTCAGGAGCCGCTCCTCGAAGACACCATGGTTCTAGGGCTCGCGACGAGATGCGCGTTTGGCATTCTCGTCAAGCTCGCTGTTGTCACCGCGAGGGATGTGCTGGAGCTCCATGCCCATGAAGAGCTTCTCGAGCTTACGCACCTCCTCCAGAGAAGCTGCCATGTGCTCATCTTTCGGCTTGTAGCTTTTGTTGGAGAAGTTGACGAGGAGCTGCGAGTCTCCCTTGATGACGATGTGCCTGACGCCAAGCGCGGTAGCGGCCTTGAGCCCAGCGATGAGGCCCTCATATTCGACGATGTTGTTGGAGACCTTGTCAGTGTGCCTGAAGCAGAGCTGCACTGTATAGTAAAGCTTGTCGCCCATGTGCGTGGTGAGCACCACACTAGCCCCCGCGCCCTGGCGCGCAAAGGCTCCGTCGAAGTGCATGCTCCAGCCTCCGGAGGTGGCCTCCTTGGGCAAGAGCGACTCCTCATGAGGCTCGTCTTGGTGAGGTCTGTCCACTCCGCCGCGATGTCCCCGCCTTTGATGGTCCTGGTGGTGAGAAACTCCAGCTCGAAGAGCTGTAACTCGTTGTTCCATTTGGCGACACGACCAGTGGCATTTGGGCTACGCAGAACCTGCTCCAGTGGATAGGAGGTGATCACCCTGATGGGGTGGCCCTGGAAGTAGTGGTGCAGTTTCCTGGAGGCTATGAGGAGTGATAGGAGGAGCTTCTGCTGCATGGCATATCGCTCGCACTCGCGTCTCACAGCGCCATGCGGACGAAGTAGACAGGGTGCTTGTCGAGGCGCATGACCGTGGTGTCCATGTCATGCTCGCCAGAAAGCTTAAGAGGCGGCACCGCCGGGGCCTCCAGAAGCAGGGCGCCAAAGGCCTCTTGAGGAGGGGTAGAGGCCTCCTAAGGAGGGCCCTCGACAGGCGCCGACAGGGCCTTGGAAGGCTCAAATGATACCTCCGCGGGGGCGGCATCGGCAGGCGCGGACACATCAGGCTTTTTCTTGGCGCAGAGTCACTCCTCTCGCTCCACCATGAGGGTTGTGCTGGCCGTCTGGGGAGTGGCCGCCAGGTATAGCAGCAGGCGTTCGTGAGGGTGTGGGGCGACCATGATGGGAGGGCTCGTGAGGTATTTCTTGAGGTCCTCAAAGGCAGCTTCGTCCTCGGGGGTCCATTTGAAGGGACGAGACTTCTTCATGAGCTTGAAGAATGGCAGAGCCTGCTCGCTGAACTTGGATATGAAGTGATCGAGCGAGGACATGCATCCCGCCAAGAGCTGCATCTCCTTGAGGTTGCGGGGCGGCCGCATTTCCTTGATGGACTTGATCTTCTCAGGGTTGGCCTCGATGCCGCGATGGTAGACCAAGAAGCCAAGGAGCTTGCCGAAAGGGATGCTGAAGATGCACTTGGCGGGGTTGAGCTTAAGGTTGACCATGCACAGGTTGGCGAAAGTTTCTTCAAGGTCCTCGATGAGGGTGCATGCCTCACACATTTTGATCGCAATGTGATTGACGTATGCCTCTACATTTCTCCCCATCTGGCATCCCAGGCAGATGCGCATCAGCCTCTGGAAGGTGGCTCCCGTGCTCTTCAGTCCAAAAGGCATGCACATGTAGCAGAACACTATGCAGGGGGTGATGAAGGCAGTTTTTTCCTCATCTTCCCGCGCCATCTTGATCTAATGATAGCCTGAGAAGGCGTCCAGAAAGCAGAGCAGATCGCACCCAGCTGTGGAGTCTACTATCTGGTCGATCCATGGCAGCGGGAAGTGGTCCTTGGGGCAAGCCTTGTTAAGGTTGGTGAAGTCGACACACATACGCTTGCCGCCGTGCGGGTTGGCGACGACAACGGGGTTGGCGATCCACTCGGGGTGGAGTACTTCGCGGATGATTCTGGCAGCTTGGAGGTTCTCTACTTCTTGGACGACGAACTTTTGCTTCTCGGGCGCCTTGCATCGTACCTTTTGCTTGACGGGACGTGTGTTGGGGCACGCAGCTAGATGGTGCTCAATCACCTCCCTCGGTACACTAGGCATGTCTGACGCTGTCCAAGCGAACATATCAGCATTTGCCCGGAGGAAGGCGACGAGCGCGCTTTCCAATTTGGGGGAAAGGCCACTGCCGATGGTGAGGGAGGGGCCGACGCCGCTCTCATCTAACGACACCTTCTTGGTTTCGGCCCGCTCTTGGGGGAACATGGGCTTCTTCTTCGTGGCCGCCGGCTCGGCGGGCCCAAGCGCGTCTTCGTCGACCGGGTGTGAGGTGGCGACGGCCTTGTAGGCATGTACGAGGGTGCGCATCGCGTCCGTCTCGTCGCAGTAGATGGTGAGGGTGCCACCAAAGCTAGGCATCTTGATGAGGCCGTAGGCGTGGCGAAGATGTCCCAGTTTTCGCACAAAAAATTGCACAATGCCTCATCAATCACGGGGTCCAGCTGAGCTCCAGTGGATGTTGGTTTGTTAGGGTGTGTCAGATGCACTTGAAATTTGACGATTTCATTTGCTAGCATAAAAGATGTGGATTTTGGCCTTTTTTCGTAGGCATGGTGGGTGCCGAAGACATGATGGGCGTGGCCATTGCTCAGTGTGTTCAACCCCTACAACAAAGGGTGCACCCCCTATGGTTTTATAGCGGGGCGAAGGACTTAACCCGCTGCATACAGAAAGGACCTGACGATCAGGTGGCAATGGTAGCCGTCGTAGCCAATCTTTTCAAGATCTCACATCCACCCACCTCGGATTGACTTCCATGAATGGGAAGGCCTTTGCGGAGAACTTCCCCGCCCCCACGGGGAAGAGAGGGTATGGTTCGTGCTAGCCGAAGTGTGGCGCATTGCCGGGATGGGGTATCCGATAGGGACTCCCAAGAAGGATCCCAAGGAGTGGACCTCAGAGTGGTTCTATATTGAGGATGTCCCTCTACTCGATCCAACTCAGAGGGGGATGCCCGAATTCTCTCTTGCCTCTTTGAAGAAGCGGTTCATTGGCGGCCGGAGAGTTCTTCCCAAACGGAAATTGCCGATGTGTCACGCCTAGCTGCTCAAGTGAGGTGGCTAGCCCACAACAGGTTGACCATGATCGACGTGATGGCCATGGCCATTGCTCGGTGTGCTCAACGCCCACAACAATGGGGAACCCCCTATGGTTTTACAGCAGGGCGAATGACTCAACTCGCTGCATACAAAATGGACCTGACGATCAGGTGGCAATGGCAGGTGTCGTAGCCAAGGTTTTCAAGGGAGAAGAGCAAGAGTTTTCTTGATTAGAACCCAAGGAGGGCTTCTTGAGCTATAAACCTATCGAAACGGTGAGTCTTACCGCACTTTATAGTTAGGATGGTACATTAGTCTTTCTTACTCGGATATCTAATCCATCCAAGCAGAACTGGAGGCGCTGGATCGAGATAGTGAGCTGCCCTGCTCCTCAACCGGAGAGTTATTCTCGCGCTGATGACCCTGGATTTCACAACGACCCCGAGACGTTGATTGATTTCAAGGAGTGAGTCTTCTACCAGGAGAGCCTCGACGGCTCTAAAGTGGCCCTCTTGGCTGATCACCCCAGGACGCTTCCTTCCTCTGCTGTAAGTGACAAAAAGGCCTCTTGCCAAAAAGACGCTCAGCTCCTGCAGCTCCGAGTATGCTGACTTCTACTCCCAATGGCCACCACACAACGTGCCAGACATCAGTGAGAGCGGCACCAGTTGCTTCAGCGGTGAATGGCCGTAGGGCGTCCAAACGTGAGGCGGCAGCAGGAATTACGTCAACCGCTCTTCCTCCAAAGAGGTGATGTATTCACCTTACCCTCGGTATCCTTACCTTTGACAACCGCTAAATATCAATAATCTTATCTATTGTGGCCTGCAAGCGATACGTAAGCGTCCGAGGACGTCGAACAGGAGCTAAGGGGTGACCCCAAACCAAAGTCTCCGATTGTGGCTAGCGGTACATCAGAGGTCCCCGCTGAGGACTAACATCCATGGGATTCAGAGGACATCTCGGTTACCAATTCCGAGGTTGAAAGCGTGATGCATCACCGACGACGAAATGTATCGTTGCGGCACTCTACGTTCTCCGATCAAGAGTTTAATGCTATTAGTTTGGTAGACGCGTACCTCGGAGCTGCTCGAACGGGGCTCGAGGGAGTAACCAACCTTCTGTACGCCAGTCTGTAGGTACACAATTGGTTTTGATAACCGGACGCATAACCCAAGCCAGTAGCCACCTTAGAAAAACTAGCATATTTGAGCACTAAACCTAATATCCCCCAAGCCTTAATTTGTGCGGGACGGCCGAGATAAGGGTGTGAAGTTCGATAATGGCGTACTATCGTGCAGACTGCTCGGGAACAAAACAAGAAGTTGGCCGAAGACCTTGGACAGACACAGACACAGTTGAAGTCTGTGGAGGCCGAGCTAGAGGGGGTTAAAAATGGGACCAAAGAGACGCATGGTGAGGAATAGACATAATGTGTCGAAAAAAGATTTTGATGGAATACCTTTTCTAATGTAAGTTTTTTCCATAGCAGTGCACTACTGCAGGATGCTGCTAACGCGACACTACGACCAGAGACCCTTCGAGAAACTGTGTGGGATGCCATAATCGCAAACGGTGTTGTATGAAAACTGTCAGAAATGTGTAAAACGTTTGCGATGACGGATGCATCAAACACGGTTCAGGTTTTAGTTGCGTGTGGGATGAAGGGCATACGGTTCAGTTCAATGAACTGTTTGCGATGAGGAGGAACAAAAGAAACGGGCAGCCAGATGGAGGCGTGTGTGATACACAGCATACGGTTCACTCGGATGAACTGTTTGTGATTAGGCAACACAAAAGAAATGGTCAGCCAGATCAAAGGTGTGTGCGATATACGACATGCAGTTCGCTCGGATGAACTGTTTGCGTTGAGACATGAGAACAAAAACGGTTCAACTTAACAAGATGTGTGTGATACGCGGCAAACAGGTCTGTAATCAGAAATGTGACAGAAGACCGATAAGAACACAGACGGTTGCTGCTAATAAGACGTGTGTGTTGTGAGCAAACGATTGCTAGTATACAATTGTGAGTGATTGATGAAAACATCACCGACGGGTTCCATTGTTTAGTCCGTGTGCAATGTGATTTTCTTTGTCTGCACACCATCTACGCTCTGTCTACAGAGCATCAACATATATACTTAAAAAGACAGCATTGCATAACCAAATTAAGCATACAATTACACAAGTGACTACACACATAACATTTGCACACACCAAAGTAAGCAATTACATGCATACTAAAGTAGGAGAAATGAGGATCTAATCATCTACTTATTGTTGCGACGACGCTTGCCATTGCTCTGCTTCCGGCTGGATCAGTGGCCGTTTTGGGGAAGCAGGGACTTCCTCATGTCAACAATCCGCCGGTACATGTCGTAGCTCGTGTACGCCTCCTTGGCCGCGTACACGACGTGAGCTTTGTCGAGTTTCTCCATCCAGGCTGAGTGCCAGGCACGCTTGTCCTTGTTGCACGAATCCTTCATGTCTCTGTAGTAGGGGTCGATGATGGCCTTGGCGAGGTGAACCAATGAGTCCTTCTCATGCTCCTTGCTGCCCCTGATCTTGTATTGGCCCTGGATGTCGACAAGATTCTGGCAGGTAATGCCCGAATTCTCGAGCGCCTTTACATCATTGGTGATGTCCACCATAGCGAACATGTAGTGGGGGCTATTGACAAACCTGGCGAAACGCTCGCAAGGCCTTGTGGCTAGGCAGTAGTGGTAGACGAGGATGTGGTGGCGCATGCACATTTGGGCGACAGCGACCTTGGGACGAGACCCGGCACGAGCGCGGGTGTACTCGAGGTCTAACCCGACAACCTTGTACTTCTCCTCGGCAAGCAACAACTCCATGATGTAGATGGAGTGCTCCGCCCAGACCGGGTCGTTGGTGTACACCACCGAGAGGTCCATGAACCTTCTGTGGGTGTCCACCACGGCACGCATGGTGAACTGCTGCTGGTCGTCGGTAGCCGCTCGGAGCGCCATTGGAGCCGCGCAGGATACCCTCTAAGAATTTCTCGTGGTGGGTGTGCTTCTTGCAATGGTGGGGCTGTTGGAAATATGCCCTAGAGGCAATAATAAATGGTTATTATTATATTTCTTTGTTCATGGTAATTGTCTATTGTTCATGCTATAATTGTATTGTCCGGAAATCGTAATACATGTGTGAATACATAGACTACAACGTGTCCCTAGTAAGCCTCTAGTTGACTAGCTCGTTGATCAACAGATAGTCATGGTTTCCTGACTATGGACATTGGATGTCATTGATAACGGGATCACATCATTAGGAGAATGATGTGATGGACAAGACCCAATCCTAAGCATAGCATAAAAGATTGTGTAGTTTCGTTTGCTAGAGCTTTTCCAATGTCAAGTATCTTTTCCTTAGACCATGAGATCGTGCAACTCCCGGATACCGTAGGAGTGCTTTGGGTGTGCCAAACGTCACAACGTGACTGGGTGACTATAAAGGTGCACTACGGGTATCTCTGAAAGTGTCTGTTGGGTTGGCACTGATCGAGACTGGGATTTGTCACTCCGTGTGACGGAGAGGTATCTCTGGGCCCACTCGGTAATGCATCATCATAATGAGCTCAATGTGACTAAGGCGTTAGTCACGGGATCATGCATTGCGGTACGAGTAAAGAGACTTGCCGGTAACGAGATTGAACAAGGTATTGGGATACCGACGATCGAATCTCGGGCAAGTAACATACCGATTGACAAAGGGAATTGCATACGGATTGATTGAATCCTCGACACCGTGGTTCATCCGATGAGATCATCGTGGAACATGTGGGAGCCAACATGGGTATCCAGATCCCGCTGTTGGATATTGACCGGAGAGGCATCTCGGTCATGTCTGCATGTCTCCCGAACCCGTAGGGTCTACACACTTAAGGTTCGGTGACGCTAGGGTTGTAGAGATATATGTATGTGGAAACACGAAAGTTGTTCGGAGTCCCGGATGAGATCCCGGATGTCACGAGAGGTTCCGGAATGGTCCGGAGGTGAAGAATTATATATAGGAAGTCCAGTTTCGGCCACCGGGAAAGTTTCGGGGGTTACCGGTATTGTACCGGGACCACCGGAAGGGTCCCGGGGGTCCACCGGGTGGGGACACCTATCCCGGAGGGCCCCGTGGGCTGAAAGTGGAAGGGAACCAGCCCTTAGTGGGCTGGGGCGCCCCCCTTGGGCCTCCCCCCATGCGCCTAGGGTTGGGAACCCTAGGGGGGGGGAGCTTCCCCCTTGCCTTGGGGGGCAAGGCACCCCTTCCCCCCTTTGGCCGCCGCCCCCCTTGGAGATCCCATCTCCCTGGGCCGGCGCCCCCCAGGGGGCCTATATAAAGGGGGGGGGGGAGGGAGGGCAGCAACCTACAGCCTTGGGCGCCTCCCTCCTCCCCTGCAACACCTCTCTCTCTCGCAGAAGCTCGGCGAAGCCCTGCCGGAGACCCGCTACATCCACCACCACGCCGTCGTGCTGTTGGATCTCCATCAACCTCTCCTTCCCCCTTGCTGGATCAAGAAGGAGGAGACGTCGCTGCACCGTACGTGTGTTGAATGCGGAGGTGCCGTCCGTTCGGCACTCGGTCATCGGTGATTTGGATCACGGCGAGTACGACTCCGTCATCCACGTTCATTGGAACGCTTCCGCTCGCGATCTACAAGGGTATGTAGATGCACTCCTTTCCCCTCGTTGCTAGTAGACTCCATAGATGCATCTTGGTGAGCGTAGGAAAATTTTAAATTATGCTACGATTCCCAACAGTGGCATCATGAGCCAGGCCTATGCGTAGTTACTATGCACGAGTAGAACACAAAGCAGTTGTGGGCGTTGAGTTTGCCAATTCTTCTTGCCGCTACTAGTCGTTTCTTGTTTCGGCGGCATTGTAGGATGAAGCGGCCCGGACCGACCTTACACGTACGCTTACGTGAGACTGGTTCCACCGACTGACATGCACTAGTTGCATAAGGTGGCTAGCGGGTGTCTGTCTCTCCTACTTTAGTCGGAACGGATTCGATGAAAAGGGTCCTTATGAAGGGTAAATAGAAATTGGCAAATCACGTTGTGGTCATACGTAGGTAAGAAAATGTTCTTGCTAGAAACCTACAAACCACGTAAAAAAAAACTTGCAACAACAATTAGAGGACGTCTAACTTGTTTTTGCAGCAAGTGCTATGTGATGTGATATGGCCAGAAGATGTGATGAATGATATATGTGATGTATGAGATTGATCATATTCTTGTAATAGGAATCACGACTTGCATGTCGATGAGTATGACAACCGGCAGGAGCCATAGGAGTTGTCTTTATTATTTTGCATGACCTGCGTGTCATTGAATAACGCCATTTAAATTACTTTACTTTGTTGCTAAACGGTTAGCCATAGAAGTAGAAGTAATCGTTGGCGTGACGACTTCATGAAGACACAATGATGGAGATCATGATGATGGAGATCATGGTGTCATGCCGGTGACGAAGATGATCATGGTGCCCCGAAGATGGAGATCAAAGGAGCATAATGATATTGGCCATATCATGTCACTATTTGATTGCATGTGATGTTTATCATGTTTTTGCATCTTATTTGCTTAGAACGACAGTAGTAAGTAAGATGATCCCTTATAATAATTTCAAGAAAGTGTTCACCCTAACTGTGCACCGTTGCGAAGGTTCGTTGTTTCGAAGCACCACGTGATGATCGGGTGTGATAGATTCTAACGTTCGAATACAACAGGTGTTGACGAGCCTAGCATGTACAGACATGGCCTCGGAACACACGCAATACACTTAGGTTGACTTGACGAGCCTAGCATGTACAGACATGGCCTCGGAACACGGAGGACCGAAAGGTCGAGCATGAGTCGTATAGAAGATACGATCAACATGGAGATGTTCACCGATCTTGACTAGTCCGTCTCACGTGATGATCGGACACGGCCTAGTTAACTCGGATCATGTTTCACTTAGATGACTGGAGGGATGTCTATCTGAGTGGGAGTTCATTGAGTAATTTGATTAGATGAACTTAATTATCATGAACTTAGTCTAAAATCTTTACACTATGTCTTGTAGATCAAATGGCCAACGTTGTCCTCAATTTCAACGCGTTCCCTAGAGAAAACCAAGCTGAAAGATGATGGCAGCAACTATACGGACTGGGTCCGGAACCTGAGGATCATCCTCATAGTAGCCAAGAAAGATTATGTCTTAGAAGCACCGCTAGGTGAAGCACCAATCCCAGAGAACCAAGACGTTATGAACGCTTGGCAGCAGCGTGCTGATGATTACTCCCTCGTTCAGTGCGGCATGCTTTACAGCTTAGAACCGGGTCTCCAAAAGCGTTTTGAGAAACATGGAGCATATGAGATGTTCGAGGAGCTGAAACTGGTTTTTCAAGCTCATGCCCGGGTCGAGAGATATGAAGTCTCCGACAAGTTCTTCAGCTGTAAAATGGAGGAGAATAGTTCTGTTAGTGAACACATACTCAGAATGTCTGGATTACACAACCGCTTATCCCAGCTGGGAGTTAATCTCCCGAATGACGCGGTCATTGATAGAATCCTCCAGTCGCTTCCACCAAGCTACAAGAGCTTTGTGATGAACTACAATATGCAGGGGATGGAAAAGACCATTCCTGAGGTATATTCAATGCTGAAATCAGCGGAAGGGGAGATCAAAAAAGAACATCAAGTGTTGATGGTGAATAAAACCACTAAGTTCAAGAAGGGCAAGGGTAAGAAGAACTTCAAGAAGGACGGCAAGGGAGTTGCCGCGCTCGGTAAGCCAGTTACTGGGAAGAAGTCAAAGAATGGACCCAAGCATGAAACTGAGTGCTTTTATTGCAAGGGAAGTGGTCACTGGAAGCGGAACTGCCCCAAATACTTAGCGGACAAGGAGGCCGGCAACACCAAAGGTATATGTGATATACATGTAATTGATGTGTACCTTACCAGTACTCGTAGTAGCTCCTGGGTATTTGATACCGGTGCGGTTGCTCATATTTGTAACTCAAAACAGGAACTACGGAATAAACGGAGACTGGCGAAGGACGAGGTGACGATGCGTGTCGGGAATGGTTCCAAGGTCGATGTGATCGCCGTCGGCACGCTACCTCTGCATCTACCCACGGGATTAGTTTTAAACCTCAATAATTGTTATTTAGTGCCAGCTTTAAGCATGAACATTGTATCTGGATCTCGTTTAATTCGAGATGGCTACTCATTTAAATCCGAGAATAATGGTTGTTCTATTTATTTGAGAGATATGTTTTATGGTCATGCCCCGCTGGTCAATGGTTTATTTTTGATGAATCTCGAACGTGATGTTACACATGTTCATAGTGTGAATACCAAAAGATGTAAAGTTGATAACGATAGTCCCACATACTTGTGGCACTGCCGCCTTGGTCACATTGGTGTCAAGCGCATGAAGAAGCTCCATGCAGATGGACTTTTGGAGTCTCTTGATTACGAATCATTTGCCACGTGCGAACCATGCCTCATGGGTAAGATGACCAAGACTCCGTTCTCCGGAACAATGGAGCGAGCAACCAACTTATTGGAAATCATACATACCGATGTGTGCGGTCCAATGAGTGTTGAGGCTCGCGGAGGATATCGTTATGTTGTCACTCTCACTGATGATTTAAGTAGATATGGGTATGTCTACCTAATGAAACACAAGTCTGAAACCTTTGAAAAGTTCAAGGAATTTCAGAGTGAAGTCGAGAATCAACGTGACAGGAAAATAAAATTCTTACGATCAGATCGTGGTGGAGAATATTTAAGTCACGAATTTGGTACACACTTAAGGAAATGTGGAATAGTTTCACAACTCACGCCGCCTGGAACACCTCAGAGAAACGGTGTGTCCGAACGTCGTAATCGCACTCTATTGGATATGGTGCGATCTATGATGTCTCTTACCGATTTACCGCTCTCATTTTGGGGCTATGCTTTAGAGACTGCCGCATTCACTTTAAATAGGGCTCCGTCGAAATCCGTTGAGACGACACCGTATGAATTATGGTTTGGGAAGAAACCTAAGCTGTCGTTTCTAAAAGTTTGGGGATGCGATGCTTATGTCAAGAAACTTCAACCTGAAAAGCTCGAACCCAAGTCGGAAAAATGTGTCTTCATAGGATACCCTAAGGAAACTATTGGGTATACCTTCTACCTCAGATCCGAGGGCAAGATCTTCGTTGCCAAGAACGGGTCCTTTCTAGAGAAGGAGTTTCTCTCGAAAGAATTGAGTGGGAGGAAAGTGGAACTTGATGAGGTGATAGTCACCCCTTCCGAACCGGAAAGTAGCGCAGCGCGGGAAAATGTTCCTGTGGTGCCTACACCGACTGGGGAGGAAGTTAATGATGATGATCATGAAGCTTCAGATCAAGTTACTGAACTTCGTAGGTCCACAAGGACACATTCCGCACCAGAGTGGTACGGCAACCCTGTCCTGGAAATCATGTTGTTAGACAACGATGAACCTTCGAACTATGAAGAAGCGATGGCGGGCCCGGATTCCGACAAATGGCTAGAAGCCATGAAATCCGAGATAGAATCCATGTATGAAAACAAAGTATGGACTTTGACTGACTTGCCCGATGAGCGGCGAGCCATAGAAAACAAATGGATCTTTAAGAAGAAGACGGACGCAGATGCTAATGTGACCATCTACAAAGCTCGACTTGTCGCTAAGGGTTATCGACAAGTTCAAGGGGTTGACTACGATGAGACTTTCTCACCCGTAGCGAAGCTGAAGTCCGTCCGAATCATGTTAGCAATTGCCGCATACTATGATTATGAAATATGGCAGATGGACGTCAAAACGGCATTCCTTAACGGCTTCCTTAAGGAAGAGTTGTATATGATGCAGCCGGAAGGTTTTGTCGATCCTAAGAATGCTAACAAAGTATGCAAGCTCCAGCGCTCAATCTATGGGCTGGTGCAAGCATCTCGGAGTTGGAACATTCGCTTTGATGAGATGATCAAAGCGTTTGGGTTTACACAGACTTATGGAGAAGCCTGTGTTTACAAGAAAGTGAGTGGGAGCTCTGTAGCATTTCTCATATTATATGTGGATGACATACTATTGATGGGAAATGATATAGAATTCTTGGAAAGTATAAAGGCCTATTTGAATAAGTGTTTTTCAATGAAGGACCTTGGAGAAGCTGCTTATATATTAGGCATCAAGATCTATAGAGATAGATCAAGACGCCTCATTGGTCTTTCACAGAGTACATACCTTGACAAGATATTGAAGAAGTTCAGTATGGATCAGTCCAAGAAGGGGTTCTTGCCTGTATTGCAAGGTGTGCAATTGAGCACGGCTCAATGCCCGACCACGGCAGAAGATATAGAAGAGATGAGTGTCATCCCCTATGCCTCGGCCATAGGGTCTATTATGTATGCCATGCTGTGTACCAGACCTGATGTAAACCTTGCCGTAAGTTTGGTAGGAAGGTACCAAAGTAATCCCGGCAAGGAACACTGGACAGCAGTCAAGAATATCCTGAAGTACCTGAAGAGGACTAAGGATATGTTTCTCGTTTATGGAGGTGACGAAGAGCTCGTCGTAAAGGGTTACGTCGACGCTAGCTTCGACACAGATCTGGATGACTCGAAGTCACAGACCGGATACGTGTATATTTGAATGGAGGAGCAGTAAGCTGGTGCAGTTGCAAGCAAAGCGTCGTGGCGGGATCTACATGTGAAGCGGAGTACATGGCAGCCTCGGAGGCAGCACAGGAAGCAGTCTGGATGAAGGAGTTCATTACCGACCTAGGGTGATTCCCAATGCGTCGGGCCCGATGACTCTCTTCTGTGACAACACTGGAGCTATTGCCCTTGCGAAGGAGCCCAGGTTTCACAGGAAGACCAGGCATATCAAGCGTCGCTTCAACTCCATTCGTGAAAGTGTTCAAAATGGAGACATAGATATTTGTAAAGTACACACGGACCTGAATGTAGCAGATCCGTTGACTAAACCTCTCCCTAGGGCAAAACATGATCAACACCAGGACGCAATGGGTGTTCGATTCATCACAATGTAACTAGATTATTGACTCTAGTGCAAGTGGGAGACTGTTGGAAATATGCCCTAGAGGCAATAATAAATGGTTATTATTATATTTCTTTGTTCATGGTAATTGTCTATTGTTCATGCTATAATTGTATTGTCCGGAAATCGTAATACATGTGTGAATACATAGACCACAACGTGTCCCTAGTAAGCCTCTAGTTGACTAGCTCGTTGATCAACAGATAGTCATGGTTTCCTGACTATGGACATTGGATGTCATTGATAACGGGATCACATCATTAGGAGAATGATGTGATGGACAAGACCCAATCCTAAGCATAGCATAAAAGATCGTGTAGTTTCGTTTGCTAGAGCTTTTCCAATGTCAAGTATCTTTTCCTTAGACCATGAGATCGTGCAACTCCCGGATACCGTAGGAGTGCTTTGGGTGTGCCAAACGTCACAACGTGACTGGGTGACTATAAAGGTGCACTACGGGTATCTCCGAAAGTGTCTGTTGGGTTGGCACGGATCGAGACTGGGATTTGTCACTCCGTGTGACGGAGAGGTATCTCTGGGCCCACTCGGTAATGCATCATCATAATGAGCTCAATGTGACTAAGGCGTTAGTCACGGGATCATGCATTGCGGTACGAGTAAAGAGACTTGACGGTAACGAGATTGAACAAGGTATTGGGATACCGACGATCGAATCTCGGGCAAGTAACATACCGATTGACAAAGGGAATTGCATACGGATTGATTGAATCCTCGACACCGTGGTTCATCCGATGAGATCATCGTGGGACATGTGGGAGCCAACATGGGTATCCAGATCCCGCTGTTGGTTATTGACCGGAGAGGCGTCTCGGTCATGTCTGCATGTCTCCCGAACCCGTAGGGTCTACACACTTAAGGTTCGGTGACGCTAGGTGTAACACCCCGCATGTAACTTGCCATATTTGTAACTCCGACTCTTGCCATTTCCGGCTATGTGATATGTTTTTCCCTCCGTTGTCGGGTTTTGTTTTGCGTTTTGTATTTTGTTATGTCATGCATTTTCATATCATGTCATCATGTGCATTGCATTCGCATACGTGTTCGTCTCATGCATCCGAGCATTTTCCCCGTTGTCCGTTTTCCAATCCGGCGCTCCTATCTCCTCCGGTGCACCCCTCTTGTTTTCTTTCGTGTGCGTGTGGCAAACTTTCTCGGAATGGACCGAGGCTTGTCAAGTGGTCTTAATATACCACCCGGAGACTACTGGTCAAGTTTCGTTCCATTCGGAGGTCGTTTGGTACTCCAACGGTTAACCGGGCCTCCGCAATGTCCATTTGAGTATCCAGCAAACCCCCTCCAAAACCAGCCCAAAACCCACCAAACTCTTCCATGCTCTAGGTCGTTTGATCACGATCGTGTGAGCGAAAACCGCACCTCATTTGGAGCCTCCTAGCTCCCTCTACCTATTTATAAGTGGTCATCCCGAAAAACGAAATCTCAGACGAAACCCTAATTTTCCCCTCTCCGCGGGCGGACGCGTCCAGCCGCCGCCGGACAACGTCCGCCGCCGCGCCCCGACCAGTCAGAGCGCGACACGTGTCCCGCCGGCCTCTCCACCGCGCCGCCGGCCCGCAGGCCCATCGCCGGCCCTCCGGCCCGCCTCCTCCCGCCGCCGCCGCCTCGGGCCCCGTGCCCGCGCTGCCGGGCGCCGCCGCCGCCATCTCCGCCGGCCGCCGCGGCGCCATCACCGCCGGCCGCCATCGCCACCGAGCCCCGCCGCCGCGCCTCACCGCCGGTGCTCGCCGCCCCCGCCGGCGGCCCCCTTCTCCGGCGCCGCCGCCTCGCCTCCGGCCTCCGGCCCCCTCGCCCGCCGGCCCCTGCCTCGCCTCCGGCCGGCCCGAGCAACTCCGGCCGTCGAGCTCGGGCTCGAGCGACGAGCCAGATCCGATCCAGTTCGGTACCCGTTGACTTCTTCTCGCCCTAATTTCTTCTAAGTCTTAATTTCCATCAGCATGTGCTCCTGTTCGTATTGCGATAACTTCGTGCATTTAGCTCCGATTCGCGCGTATAATATGTCAAATTGTTTGTCTCGTGATGCTCTTCATTTTGTTCAATTGCACCATTTTCTTTAGAGGTCATCTTGATGCCCAAATCTTCGTTGGAAGAGGGCTAGTTGCTGTTAATCTCTGGTTCTTATCAGAACTTGAAGATTTGTCATTTTTGTCTCATTTAATCTGTGCATCTTTTGAGCATGAGCTCTACATGTGTTTTGAAGTATGCCATGCCATATTTCCAGTGGTATAGTCCATGTATTTTTGTGATCTCTGTGGTGACTAGCACAAGCATGCAAAATAGGTCCCGTAATAATTCTGATTTCAGGGACTTGGTGATTTCTCTAAGTCTTTGTCTGCTGTAACTTTGTTGCCATGTAAACTGGATGCTACAGAGAGATCCATGCATATTTTGGAGATATTCAGTAAGGATGTTTTGTAGATATAGTTGTAATTGATCCATTCCTGAAATTGTTTGAAATTTTAGAGTACCATAGCATGACTCAATCTTGCTCTATTTTTGCTATAAAATATTTCTGGCAGATTCTTAACATGATTTGCAATCTTGCCAAGCTTATTGTAGTTGGTCCATACATATTATGCAATTGTTCTTGCCATGGATAGCTTCATAAACATGCCATATTGCTGTAGGTATGCTTGGTTTGTCATGATTTGCTCTGTAGTGAGTGCATCAAGCTCACAAAGCGGCCTACGTATTAATATTTCTGCCATGCTCTGTTTTCTGCCAAGTCTGAAACCTGATAACGAAACTTGCTATGTTTACATGCTTGCCACCATATCGTCTGGATCTTTTTGGCTTATGGTCAGTAAGGGACTTTTGTCATGTGCATTTAGTAGAACACTACCATGCCTTGTGTTGCTATGTTAAGTTCCTGTAGCATGTTGATTTCGTGCTCTGAACATTGCTACCTGATGATGATTTCTGCCATGTCCAGTTTTTCACTAAGTCTGTGAACCTGTAATCTTTTGCACTTTTGCCATGCTTGTTTGAGCTTGATATGTTGTGAACTAGCAGTATCTCAGTGTTCATCTTTTGTCAAGCATCTCCTGTAGATTACTGCCATATGCTTTGTTGCTATGTTGGGGTGCTGTAGCATTGTTACTTGTTGCATTTTAAGTGCTATCTTGCTGTTTATCGCAGATTAGTGTCATTCTTGTTTTGCTTGCCATTTGCAAACCGTGCATCCGATTCCGGTGATCTTTATATCGATTTCGACCGAAATCATCTCATCTTTCCAGTGGCATGCTTGGTTTGCCAAGTTACTGCCATGTTCATCATTTTCCTTCCGGAGCACGCATATGCATCGCATATCATATCTTGCATATCATACATATTTTGCATCATGTTGCTTGTGCATTTCTCGTTGTTGATTGTGGTTCCGTTTGTTTGTGTTCTTGTCTTGGGTAGAGCCGGGAGACGAGTTCGTGAACGAGGAACCTGTCGAGTACGCTTACGAGGATCAAGCTTTCGACAACTCTGAGAATCTTGCAGGCAAGATGACCACCCCTCGAAATCACTTCTATCTTTGCTATGCTAGTTGTTCGCTCTATTGCCATGCTCGCTACCTATCTCTTGCTATATCATGTCTCCCATTTTAGCCATGTCAGCCTCTAACCATCCTGTCCTAGCAAACCGTTGTTTGGCTTTGTTACCGCTTTTGCTCAGCCCCTCTTATAGCGTTGCTAGTTGCAGGTGAAGTTGAAGTTTGTTCCATGTCGGAACATGGATATGTTGGGATATCACAATATCTCTTATTTAATTAATGCATCTATCTATATCTGGTAAAGGGTGGAAGGCTCGGCCTTATGCCTGGTGATTTGTTCCACTCTTGCCGCACTAGTTACTGTTATACCGGGATTATGTTCCTTGAGTTTGCGTTCCTTACACGGTCGGGTGATTTATGGGACCCCCTTGACAGTTCGCCTTGAATAAAACTCCTCCAGCAAGGCCCAACTTTGGTTTTACTATTTGCCACCTAAGCCTTTTCCCCCGGGTTTTCGCGAGCCTGAGGGTCATCTTATTTTAACCCCCCCGGGCCAGTGCTCCTTCGAGTGTTGGTCCGAACCGAGCAGCCTGCGGGGCCACCTCGGGGAAACTCGAGGTCTGGTTTTACTCGTAGCTTGACTTATCCGGTGTGCCCTGAGAACGAGATATGTGCAGCTCCTATCGGGATTTGTCGGCACATTCGGGCGGCTTTGCTGGTCTTGTTTTACCATTGTCGAGATGTCTTGTAAACCGAGATTCCGAGACTGATCGGGTCTTTCCGGGAGAAGGTTTATCCTTCGTTGACCGTGAGAGCTTATGATGGGCTAAGTTGGGACACCCCTGCAGGGTATTATCTTTCGAAAGCCGTGCCCGCGGTTATGAGGCAGATGGGAATTTGTTAATGTCCGGTTGTAGATAACTTGTCACTTGACCCAATTAAAATACACCAAGTGCGTGTGTAACCGTGATGGTCTCTTCTCGGCGGAGTCCGGGAAGTGAACACGGTCTGTGTTATGAATGACGTAAGTAGGTGTTCAGGACCTCTTCTTGGTCATTGCTAGATGACGTCCGTTCCTTTGCTTCTCTTCTCGCTCTCATTTGCGCAAGTTAGCCACCATATATGCTTTTGCCGCTGCAGCTCCACCTCCTTGCACCATTCCCCCCTCTAAGCTTAAATAGTCTTGATCTCGCGGGTGTGAGATTGCTGAGTCCCCGTGACTCACAGATACTTCCAAAACAGTTGCAGGTGCCGACGATGCCAGTGCAGATGATGGCGTCGATCTCAAGTGGGAGTTCGACGAGGAACGTGGTCGTTATTATGTGTCTTTTCCTGATGATCAGTAGTGGAGCCCAGTTGGGACGATCGGGGATCTAGCATTTGGGGTTGCCTTATTTTCAGCTGGATTTTGACCGTAGCCGGTCTATATGATTGTATTTTGGATGATGTATGGATCGTATTTATGTATTGTGTGAAGTGGCGATTGTAAGCCAACTCTTTATCCCATTCTTGTTCATTACATGGGATTGTGTGAAGATGACCCTTCTTGCGACAAAACCACTATGCGGTTATGCCTCTAAGTCGTGCCTCGACACGTGGGAGATATAGCCGCAGCGTGGGCGTTACACTAGGGTTGTAGAGATATATGTATGCGGAAACCCGAAAGTTGTTTGGAGTCCCGGATGAGATCCCGGACGTCATGAGAGGTTCCGGAATGGTCCGGAGGTGAAGAATTATATATAGGAAGTCCAGTTTCGGCCACCGGGAAAGTTTCGGGGTTACCGGTATTGTACCGGGACCACCGGAAGGGTCCCGGGGGTCCACCGGGTGGGGCCACCTATCCCGGAGGGCCCCGTGGGCTGAAAGTGGAAGGGAACCAGCCCTTAGTGGGCTGGGGCGCCCCCCTTGGGCCTCCCCCCATGCGCCTAGGGTTGGGAACCCTAGGGGGGAGCTTCCCCCTTGCCTTGGGGGGCAAGGCACCCCTTCCCCCCTTTGGCCGCCGCCCCCCCTTGGAGATCCCATCTCCCTAGGCCGGCGCCCCCCAGGGGGCCTATATAAAGGGGGGAGGGAGGGCAGCAACCTACAGCCTTGGGCGCCTCCCTCCTCCCCTGCAACACCTCTCTCTCTCTCGCAGAAGCTCGGCGAAGCCCTGCCGGAGACCCGCTACATCCACCACCACGCCGTCGTGCTGTTGGATCTCCATCAACCTCTCCTCCCCCCTTGCTGGATCAAGAAGGAGGAGACGTCGCTGCACCGTACGTGTGTTGAACGCGGAGGTGCCGTCCGTTCGGCACTCGGTCATCGGTGATTTGGATCACGGCGAGTACGACTCCGTCATCCACGTTCATTGGAACGCTTCCGCTCGCGATCTACAAGGGTATGTAGATGCACTCCTTTCCCCTCGTTGCTAGTAGACTCCATAGATGCATCTTGGTGAGCGTAGGAAAATTTTAAATTATGCTACGATTCCCAACAGGGGCGTGATCGAAAGGTTGAAGAGACACAAGGGTAGGTTAAATGCTCGCTGTAATAAATGGGGGCCGGCCGGCCTGTAATCGTCACGTCTTGTCACGGTGTTCATAGCGGAGGATTCCAGAATCCAGTGCACGCTTGACAACACCACACCCCAGGCGTGGGCTCGAAGAGGTGCCAAATGTATCGTCGGTGAGCCTGTTCCTGCGCTACTGCGCTGTTTACCGCGCAAGCTTCCCGCCCGGCTAGTTTGGCCACGCGTCTGCTAGAAGAGGGACAAATCGTGGGCGTTTATTGGCAAAAAGCTTTGTAAAAATGAAGTGTACGGAATGACTTCGACCATAAGATCACCCTTGGGTGATGAGGTCAAAGTTACATAGAAGGGTGATGATGGACACTCGAGTGCGATAATTAATTCTGTGCTCTACAATGCACACGGTGGAAGAAACCAACTGTGTGCAATAATGTCGAAGATCGCAGTCGAGTTAGCTATACAGATCTTGTGCTGTGAGATCGACAAGGTAAACTGATTCGAGAATGGTTATAAAATCTAAGACCATTGCATATTAAGGTCAAAATAGTGCTAGCAATATACGAGTCTCATACGATGCCATTTCAACGATTGTACCACAAAAGCTCGAAATGTTACAAGGTTCAAATTCCAGAGTTATATGGCTCAAATTCGAAGATTACAAGGTTCAAACTGATATTAGAAATGAAATTCAGCTCATCTGCTACAAACACTCGCGTTGATGCGCTGAACATGGATATCAGAGAGGTTCAAACTAATATCACCTCTTCTAAGTCTGGCTTCAAAACCTCACAATTTTTGCAAAGGGGTCAGCCACTGAGAAGTCATGTATGGGGTTGACCCGATGACTTCTGATTACTCTGTCATCTGATGTTCCAAAATGAAATTCAGCATTTTTGGAGCCTACTCCATTCTGCCGCAGGCACCGGCGCTGATCAACAGACCATTCATTTTTGCGAAATAAATGTAGGGTGAACCTCATTTCCTTCACCACCCTTGCTCTGAGAACAAAGAACCTCGCGAATATAATCTCCGGTAAGGTCCCTCGATAGGAGTTCAAAGTAATTTCTGAGAGATGCAGATCTAGGCATTCGACGTGATTGTTATATTGTATCACATTATCCACCACTGGGCCTAATCTTATCTGCAAAAGAAGAAAACGTGTTAGTGCCTACATGCAGTTTTGAACATTACTACAGGCCTAGCTATTTGGTTTGCAGGATTTGTAAAATGCACTAACATGCCATCTTCGATCTGACATGATTAACATGGGCATTTGATTACATTCTAGAAAAATGTAGCCTTCTTCACAAGAGGTTGGAGTGGATGAAAAGTTCCCTAAGAAAACTAGTACAGATGAATCCAAAGGAGAAATGCTTATTGATTGTAACCATATGGATCAAGCAACCAATATGGGGGGGGGCATGTATGTACTGAAATCCTCCAAAAGAACCTTCAGAAATCGTAGTACATTGTCATTGTAAACTTGGAAAAAGGTGTCACAAATTGAACTCCCTTATGGTTAACATTTAACAGGAAAGGAACACCACCTCGATATATAGCTTCTCCAGGCACGGAAAGCATCTCAGGAAACTGACAACTTGCTCCAGGTCGGGCCCGATAGATTCTAGTGCCAAGACCTTCACTGTGCGCAGTTTCGGGGTCAAGCTTGTCGGAATCATTTTCTGAATGACAGACGAACAAACATCTTCAAAATTAGAAATAATGTTAATTTGTAGAAGGAGAGGTAGAAGGCGGCTGTTGTACCTGAACGGGTGTGGATCCAATAACAAGTTCGGAGTATTTGTCAGACGAGTAGCCCACCACTTTCAATTTCGGCGCAGAAATGACATTGATTCTTGTTGGACCTTCTTGACCAACTACAAGTAATCTCTCAAGTGCAGGTGTGTCCTGGATGACCATACCGTGGTCCACCTTTTGTGATGTCTTCCTGCCGCACCAGCAACACACATAAATAGTCCGGAGAGTCATGGAGGTGATGTGGAAGGTACTCAACCCATTGATCGCCTGAAGACGAAGGTACTCGAGTGCAGTACAGCCATGGAGCAGGCGCTCCATGTCACCCTTTGAGAGGCAGACGGCGACGAGCTCGAGGTGCTTCAGTCGTGGTAGAATAAGAGCGGGCGCGTCATTAAGGGGCGGGAAATGGCAGTTCCTGAACTTGGCGACGCGCAGCGTGGGCGCGAGGTGGAGTGCGGACGTTGGCAGCGACCGCATATGCCCATCATCAAAAGTGAGCTCCTCGAGCTGATCTAGGGCGGGGGATCGGAACCAGTCGTCAAGCTTGGCTCGGTCCTTGCCGTTGGAACGGAACTTGCCCATTCTAAGGCCTTTGGTTGGGCCAAGGTGACTGCCGAGGATCTTGGAGAACGCATCCAAGCTTTTGCGATAGCCATGGCAGAGCTCGTGGGTGTCGATGAGGTCGAGAGGGCTGGAGTTCCATAGGGGGCGCCACCGCCGGGAAAGGAGGGTTGTCCGCGCCCCATATTTGATTGGGAGGAGGGAGATGATGACTCTCAACATATCATCGGGGAGGCTGCTGATTAAGTCTAGGCCTGCTGGAGTCGCTTGCGGTTCTAGCTCGCCCCACCTCCGCTTGTTGGCAGCCCCGTTCTCCACCTCCGGAGTCTCCTTGTCAGCGGCGCTTTCTGATAGAAATGGGAGTACAGGGAATATTTAGTTAAAACAGGGCAATAGAAAAGTGTATTGGTAACTAGAAGTTATTAGGTAGGAATATAGTAAGATAAGGGAATAACAATTGGTTGCTTAAATACTACACAATTCATTTGACATTGCTGGGTAAGTCAACATATGCAGATAGTTGAAAAGAAAACTTACTTCGAACAAAGTCTGGACGGATGATTTTGTCGGGGAAGTTAGCATATATCTCATGACCAGGCCCTTCTATGTGCAGTGCAATTTTAGTGCCAGCTTTCAGTACATAAAACTTTGCAATTTCATTCCAAAACCAGTGCCAAAATAGGAGTCACCACGTTCATCAAGTCTTACAGTAGCAACGATTGTAAATCCATGGTTTGTGTGCAGTATGACATTCGTGGAGCCTTGATGTATGTAAAGGGAAAAATTGTGCACTACATAATCTGTTGCATAGCGAGGGATGTCCTGCAGAAAATGGTAGGATTGTTAAAGAAAATATGGTAACATGCAAATATGGGCCCAAATTGAAAGAACTGTACAGCAGTTGAAATCGAAGGACAAAAGTCTATAATTAAACAGATAGGGTAAACATGATGTCATGGAAATATGAGAGTAATCAAAAGAACAATACATCATTAATTTGCCTAATATAGAAAGAAGAGGGGAAAAATCCCCTTTGACGTATATGGTGCATGTGGCACCTTTTATCCAAATGTAGCAATATTTAGAATATGTTCAGGAAAGTAGGCCATGCCAACCGATTTAGGGTGAGATTGAACATACCGCGCGCGTCCTCAAGTTATCTGGTACGATGAGATGGAATCTCTGGCGGCGGTCGCCAAGTCCTGAAGTGTCGGCGCACTGTACATTCTATGAATGAAAGAAAACCCTCAAATCAGCTCGAATAAAAATGAATTCACGGCGATTTCCGCCGGGTGATTAAAGGAGGCAGATGAACTGGGATAAGAGATGAGATAATATCTCGTTAAATTAGTTACCTTGTCGTCCATGAGAAAGAACCCTCAGTACGGCAGATTCCCCAACCGAGCGGAGCTGGGTCGACCGCGAGCAGCATCGAGAAAGTCGATGGCGATAGGCGGCGGCAAGCGGAAGTGGCGAAATGCGGTGGGCTTTGCCGGCAGCCTGGCGGCGGCGGCAGGTGTCGAGCTAAGTGTTTACCGCCGCGATAGGCAGTGCCATGGCATAGACGCGGAGGAGCTTGTGCAGGTGTGAATGGGGAACGTACCGGAGGGGCCGAGGTGGGTGGCGGGCGGGGTGAGGGTTTTTGTGACATGGGGATGGTGAGGGTTTTCTTTTTCTTTTTTGAATTGGGTGGTGAGGGTTTTCTGTCCCACAAAGAATTTTGGGGGAGACGGTTTGCTAGAGCGAACCGTGTGTGATTGACGCAGTAGGCAAAATGATAGTCATTGCACACGGTTCCAATTTTGGGAACCGTGTGTGATTGACGTACTACCTCCGTCCTGGTTTATTGGTCCCCCGTTGTAATTTTTACCAAAATTTTGTGAAATATTTAACATACTCAGACATAGATAATAAGCGTACACGTACATAAGCATAGTTCAACCATAAGTACATAGTTCAACCGTCATTAAGCATACTCAAGCGTACATAGTTCGATCCATCCCACATCTCATCTCACATGCGGCCGGCACGATCCTGAAGCTTCTCCAGGTACTCGGCGTACGCGCCGTGCGCCACCCTGCGAGAATACTTCTGCTTGAAGGAGCCAATGGCCCGTCCTCTTGCATGCACAAGAACACTTAGATACGCATCATGAATCTTTTGGTTGCAAAATGGGCACCCATAGCCGTCGTTCCAGGTCCTAATACGCCTGTTATGCATTCCCGCATAAAGCTCCCTCAGGATTCGCCTCTTGTACCTCCTCTGGGCATCTTCATCCTCGCTGTCCACATTGTCAGACAGCACCTATACATATAGTAAAACAAATTTGGCATCAAATCACTGATTACATGTCGTGAAGTAGGATTAGGAATTTATGGCTATTTATTTATACATATTCAGAGATTATGGTTCGATTTTTAAGCACAATCGTCTATGTACAGACCAATATTGAAGAAAATAATGGCACAAACATATGTAGGTCATTCAAAATCAATTGTCAAGTCCTGGCTAGGAATTATTAGCACGAACACTAACCCTAGTCGGATTACTAGCAGAAATCATTTGCACAGATGAAACAACTAACCACTTATCACCTGTACCATTCAAACAATCAATACACTACACGGATCTAACGAAACTTACTCAGATTTCATGGATTGGGAGAACATAACCATAGGATTTCTATTCCAAAAAGGGGGAGGCAGGAGTAACCAGAGAAACCCTATGATCTATTTGACACATAAATGGGTATCGATGACTAACCAGCTGTCCGTCGTCGTCGGAGTCATCGCCGGAGTGGTCGTCGGAGTCGGTGTGGAACTCCGCCTCCGGCTGTGGAAGCTCGACGCCGTCGACGATGTTAGGGTGCAGCGATAAACCGCTGGCGGTGACGGCAACCTCTGTCTCCATCTCCACGCCGTGCTCCGGTGCTTTAGCAGCCTCGGTGTCGCCACTCGCTCCGATGGGGCACTTCGGTGGCATCCTCATACACTGACGGCTTTGAGGACTGAGAGCAGCGTCGAGGTTGCAAGCGGAGAGAGAGGATTGTGTGTGCATAGCGAGGATGGGGGTGCGGCCGCTCGGGCGCACCATTAATATGGAGTAGTGGGAGTTGTGGGAGAGAGGCGGGCGGCGGTCAAACCAATGGATCGCCTCCCGGTGAGCCTGCGCACCGGACTGCTGGCATGCCTACCAAAGTTTCACAAAGCTACTCACACGCCTCCCGATGACACTGCGTAGCGAGCACGCCTCCGTTAATTCACACACCTGCACGCACGCCTCCCCGTCTGCCTGCGCGGCGGACTGCTCGCATGCGTCCCGTCAACTCACGCCTGCTCGCATACCACACGGGTCGCACGGTGGCATGTATATTGTTTTGCTATTTGGATGATTAATGCTACCGCATTATTGCTTAACCGAAGCATGGCACATATCCACTGTTGGTCTAACGCTCACGGTTCAAATAAATAATCCGTTTGGGATATTAGTTCCCAATTATTAATAATCTCCCGTCTGTAATTAGATAAAGATTACATCAAGACTGGTCTCAAATTTGACAAAAAAGTACAATGCCACTTTGTATTGGTGTCCATATGACAACACGATAAGTTTCATGAACTTCAAATAAGTTCTGGATGTACTAGAATTTAAAAATCAAGTTTCTCAATGTTTGAAATTTGTTGCACGGGGAGTAAACATGCACCCAGTGAGACACATGTGTTTTTGCAATCCATTTAGGTGCACTGTCACGTGGGCATGTAGCTCAAATTTGATTTTTGCACATTATACCCATAGAAAATCAATCAATCAATGTACTAAAACGTCTTAATGATCTCTGTGATTTTTTTTGAAATTAAAACGTCCCTCCTTTGGTAACATGTACGTTCACCGCGGGATAATTAATTTAACATGCATCGTAGTTGCGGTGGATTCGCGGTGTGTGTGTGGGTGTGTGCGTCTGGGGGTGGCGGGTGGCTCGCAGTACACTACGAGTTGTGAGCCACCGTGTGGGTTGGCCGTTTTGTTAGGCAGGCTGGTGCCACATCAGAGTCATGAAATTGTTATTTAAAACATTACACAACCCTTTCATAAATAAATGTTTTGGCCACATGCAGTCGATGGTTGTCCTACACGACACTCGATACTCGCGTGTGACGCTTTCTGTGGGCCCGCGAGGTCGTCGTCCATCACTTTGACGAACAGCCGGCAGTGAGGTTAATTTGACCAGCAAGGTATAATCTTTTTTGTTTGTGTTATGGTGGTATATAGTACGCGTCGAAGAGGTGGGAGGGGACTAGCATATATACTATACGTATGCGTCCGTGAACAAGTACACCTCACTCAGTGTCAGGACTCTTTGGTTACCGATGCACGTGCCACATCAAAATTGTGAAATTGGTTATTCAAACATCACACAACACCTTTTTGGGACACATGCATATATATCCTAGCTAGGACACTCACGTGTAACGCTTCCATCTGTGGGCCAATGAGGCCATCGTCGATGCATGCATGCATGCATCACTTTGACATACATCGGGAGAGGTTAATTAATTTCACCATCGATGAGGATTCTTTTGGGTTGTACATATATTACGGCAGGAGCATATAGTATGCGATGAAGAGGGGGGATGGGGACCATCATATGTAGTACGCTTGATATGAACCTCGCTCTCTGTGGGTGCATGGTTTACGGTTTTTGAGGCATGTGGCACATCAAAGTTGTGCCTTTTGGGTATTCAACATATATATGTTTGGCCCACATGTAAAGCGGTGGTGGTTGTCCTCTCGCACCCACTTAAGCGATTATCAGCGTATCGATGCTTTCCATCTGTGGGGCCGCTTGGTCCATCACTTCTTTTTGCCTGACAACAAGAGAGGTTAATTTGACTTAGGAGGGGGATTATTATTTTTTCTCTGGGCTTACATGCATGATACACTTTGAGCACAAACATATGCATGTGTACGCATAAATCCCTCCCATCGAGTCGAAGTGGCTAGTACAACGACACCATCATGAACCGATCTCGCTCTGTGTGGGGAGCTAGTGTACGATTTTTGACACACGCGCCAGATCAATGTTGTGTATTCAAACATGCATGCACGCATCACCTCCATACATATGCATGTAGTGGTTGCCTTCGAACGATACACTTCCTTGCGTGGTTATCGGCGACAAGCCTATATATTCGTGGGCCCGCGTGGACATCCATGATCACCTTTTTTTGACTAGGAACGACAGTGGGAGAGGCTCCCACTGACTTTTGTATTACTCACAGAGAACCCATTACATCATTGTTAGATGTGGCTTTTTTGTGGCCCCCCGGCCATGTACCTCAAAAGGCTAAGTAAACGAGTATTACAAGTTTTGTATGCAAGTGTCTAGGAAAGGACGCAGTTCCTCCTTACAATTGTGGAGCAATAGGCTCAAAAGATCTTTGAATCTAATCAACCATGAACCAAACGAGTGTGGAATCCCTCTGAAGTATACATTATTTCTCTCTTTCCACTAGCTCCATGCGGCCATTAAGAAGTTGTCAATAAACAGTGGTCGCCACCAATCCTCCCTGCCACCATGCAGCAAAGTGAGCCTATTCCCAAGACTCGGCCAAAGCATGCCAACCTTGTCCCAGCAGTGTTGGCTAAATGGGCAAGTGAAGAAAAGGTGCTCGACCGTTTCCCCAGGAGGGTTCTAGCAGAGCATGCATGTGTAATTATTACCCGCAATGGCATAATGTCTACGCTTCAGCATGTTCCTGGTGTTTAGGCGATCAACCAGCAGCAGCCAACCAAACATTTTGAATTTAATCGGGCTCTTAGCCTTCCATAGCTAGCCAAAAGCAGCATCAACAACCATCTCTCTGAAGCAGTGATCATAGTATCTCTTGGAGGAGAATGTCCCACCAAGGTTGCACTCCCAGGCGTCATTGCATTCCCTGTCTAGAAGTACATGCACCGATCCCTGTTGGATTTCCCTGACCTCCTCTCTAGCTTGTGTGCACAGCGGCAGGTGAAAGATCAAGCTCAGGTCCGCCGCTATGAGAACATTGACAGCGGACTCATCTTCATTCAAGCAGAAAGAGAAAGCTCTGGGGAAGATATCCATTAGGGGGGCATCTCGGTCGTCGAAACAGGCATCTTTCCAGAACAGGGAGGAAGATCCTTTGCCCAAAGTGACCCTAGTGATTCCACGAAACACATCACTGAGCTGCATTATGTCGCGACACCAGAAAGAGCCGACTGGTTCCATTGCATGCGGTACTCTTCCCGTGTAGTAAGTATCCCAGATCAGAGTCACCCAGGGGACGTCGTGGTGGTTATAGAACTTAAATAGGTGTTTCAGAAGGAGGGCCACATTCTGGGTTTTGATGTCGATGATTCCAAGCCCACCTTTGCGTTTGGGCCTACAAACCAACTCCCAGGCTGCTAGCGAGTTATTTTTGACACCATCTTCAGAGTTCTTAGCCCAAAGACAATATCTGCGCAGCTTATCAAGGTGCTCAATCACTTTGGGGTGAAGCTTAATCGTGCACATGGCATAGATTAGCATCGATGTTACTGCTGAATTGACCAAAGTGAGTTTGGCCCCGGGTGACATCAAAGACAGTGCTGTGGACATCTTCTTTTCCACACCATGCACAAGTGGCATGAGATCTAGTAATGTTGGCCTGGTCATGCCCATGGGGAGGCCGAGGTATGTGAATGGAAGCGAGCCAACCGAGCATCCAAAAACATGTGCCAATTCCACTACGCGCTGCGGACCAATGTTGATAGGAATGAGGGTGGACTTGTGGAAATTGATCTTCAATCCAACCGATGCTGCATAGTCCTCTAGGATTGTTTTCATGTAGGCAACTTGATCAGGGCAAGCTAGCATCACCAGAATGGTGTTGTCCGCGTATTGCACCATTGGATAGTCGCCATCGTGATTGCATGGGATGGGCAGTTCAATCAACCTGCGAGCAAACGCACCATTAACCGCGGCTTGGAGAAGATCAGCAGCGAGGACAAAGATCAGTGGAGAGAGGGGGTCGCCTTGCCGCACCCCACATTTGCACTGAAACTTTCTACCAGGGACTCCATTAAGGAGGACAGATGACACACCAGAGCCAAAGATTGTTTCCATCCAACCCAGCCACTTGTCATCAAATCTCATGTGTTTCATGATCTCCAACATGGGGGCATGCTCTATGGTGTCAAAGGCTTTGGTGAAATCGAGTTTGAGCAGTAAAATCTCGCGTGATGACCTCTGGCATTGATGAATGTACTCAAACAACCACGCAAGATAGTCTTGGATGGTTCTTCCCTTAATGAAGCCGTACTGATTCCTATGGATGATCTTCAGGATAACTTTCTGCAGATGATTAGCCAATATTTTCGTGACAATTTTCAGACAACAGTTCAGCAGAGTTATTGGTCTGTAATCATTGGCAGTTTTAGGAGATGAGATCTTCGGGATCAAGGTAATATACCCGTCACTAATGCTGGTAATATCAAGCTTACCCTCATGGAAATCCTGGCACATCCTGTAGAAATCCTCTTTAATGATCTGCCAACAACTCTTAAGGAAGCAGCCATTAAAACAATCAGGGCCCGGGGCTCGATCGGCCGGCATTTCTTTTATCACAGCATCGATCTCCTCCTTAGAAAAGGGTACTGACAACTCATCCATACCAGGAATCCGTCGAATGATCCGAGAGAGGTTGAAGCGCATGCTAGTAGGCTTGGAGGAGCCCAAACGTTCCTTATATGTTTTCTACAAAACCCCTTCTTTGCCAGTGTGATCACTCACCACCACGTCCCCATCCCGTAGGTTATCTATCGAGTTGTGCCTAAACCTCCCAGTCGCAAGGGATTGAAAGAGTTTAGTATTTTCGTCCGCAAATCTGAAATATCTGACAATGCATCGTTTCCTCCAATAGTCATTCTGATATTTCAGCAACATATTTAGATGCATTTTCAAGATACGCCTGAAGTTTTTTTCTTGTATGAAGAGTGCCCTTTTATCCTCAAGATTATCCAACTGAGCGAGAGCTTCATTACTATTCTGAATCATGGTTTTCAGTTTCGAAATGCCCCGGCTCCAATGCTTAAGATCATAGCACAGATTTTTCATCTTTTTGAAGATAAGTGCAGCAGAGTTGGGAGCATGGCAGGGTTTGGACCAGGAGCCTGCGACCACGTCAGAGAAGCCCACATGATTGACCCAGTAGTTTTCAAACCAGAAGAGCTTGGATTTGGGTATTTTAGACTCAATGGCCACAACACATGGGATATGATCAGAGACTGGCTTGCCAAGAGGTAAAACCATCGTGTTCGGGAAAGCAGTGGTCCAATTAGACGATGAGAAGAACCAGTCGAGTTGTTCAAGCAAGGGGTCATCCTGCATGTTACTCCAAGTAAATGATCGGCCCTTGACAGGGAGTTCTACCAGAGTTTGTGCTCGGATCATTTCATTGAACAAGAGCATATCGACAGCATCTCCACCAGGTTTGTTTCTATTAGCCGTGGAATGAATGAAGTTGAAATCCCCCAAGATCAACCAATTTTCATCACTGGGTATATTGAGATCAAACAACCAAGAACTAAAATCCACCTGTCGCTGGCTAGAACATGGACCATAAACATTGACCAAATTCCAGGCCTCATTGGATTGCGTGGAAACAAAAGAAACACCCACAGCAAAGGAATCAATCAACCACGGCGTGCCCACAAACAGAGTACTGTTCCAAATTGTGATAATGCCACCCGAAGCACCCATGGAGGGTGCAAACACAAATTTATCAAAGCGCTTAGGGCAGAAAGTTTTAATAAAAGCTAGATCAAACGATTCACGCTTAGTTTCCTAGATACATAGCACCGAACAACCGCTAGTATCAATCGCATTTCTAAGAGCCAAAAGTTTACTATCAGAGTTTATGCCTCTGACATTACACGATAACACGTTCCAAGATTTATTCATGACGGCTGAGAAGATCAGTCTTCACCATTAGAGGCCATCTGCTGGCCATCCAGCAGCTTCTCTGCAGATAGATCATCAGGAGCAATCCTGCAGCGGCCGCCCACCTGTTGGATTTCCTCGATAGAGGTAGGAGGCGGGCAAGAAGCAGAGGCCACCTGTGCAGGAGCAGCAGCCATGGAAATGGCCTTCACAGAAGGCAGCACACGAGCTCTCACCCTCGATCTTGTCTGTTTGACGTCATTGGCCTGGTTGACCTTGAAACCATCGTACTTGTTTGATCTGGTGCTCCTTCTAACCGCAGTGGTGTCAAGGGGCACTTTAGCATTACGCGAATTGGTGGCCGCAAACAGAGACGAAGAAACAAGCATCTGGAGAGCAGTCCCATGATCAGGTAAAGCAGCAAGAACTGACTGGGATTCGACAGCTTCAGAAACCAGATGTGCCGTGATGGCCTTAAGCCCAGGGGATCGGTCAGCCAAGATCCATTCCACATCGACAACATTATCAATGCCAGGTACATCCTCTTGCAGCAAGTTTCGAGGATAATGCTGGCCCCCATCTGGAAGTTAGCACCGAAGATCATAGCCATGAAATCCATGATCACCTTGACCAACAACAAGATAGGTTACCATGGTGGATTCTTCATTTGGTTAGTGTTATCGTAGTATAGGTCATGGTGAGATTCAGACCTAATTAAGTTTGAGCGCATATACTATGCACGCATGCATGCATATATGAATCCCCGTCGTCGGCTTGAATTGTGGTGTAACATACATATGCATCGTCAACCTAACCCTCACTCAGTGTGGGGATTTCTAGTTTGAAATCACGGTGCCACAACAAAGTTTTTCATTGTTACTCAAAACACACCTCTCCATACATATGTTTGGGCCACATGCATGCAGTGGTTGTCTTCGGGGATTAGCTACTTGCGTGATTATTGGCAAGCTAGCCCATCTCCGGGGTCGCATGGACGGACATCACTTTGACCAACAACAAGAGAGAGGTTGTACGACCAAGGTGGATTATTCTTGGTCCGTTTTACGATCCATATTGGTGAGATATATGCCTCTCTGGCCCGCCGACTGAAAGTGTGTGTGTGTGTGTGTGTGTGTGTGTGTGGAGGGGGGGGGTTGCTACATCGCACTTTGCTAGGTGAACCTCGGTTGGGGGGGGGGCATGCATTCATAGCTTAATTAGGATTCCCTTCGTGGTGACACGAGGGGGGGTGGGGGGCTGCTAGCTACTTCGCACTTTGCTAGGTGAACCTCGGTTGGGGGGAGGGGGGCATGCTCATAGCTTAGGATTCCCTTCGTGCCGACACGAGGGGAGGGGCTGCTAGCTACTTCGCACTTTGCTAGGTGAACCTCGGTTGGGGGGGGGGCATGTGCATTCATAGATTAGGATTCCCTTCATGCCGACACGAGGGAGGGGTGGCTGCTAGCTACTTCGCACTTTGCTAGGGTGAACCTCGGTTGGGGGTGGGGAGGGCATGCATTCATAGCTTAGCTAGGATTCCCTTCGTGCCGACACGAGGGACGGGGGCTGCTAGCTACTTCGCACTTTTCTAGGTGAACCTCGGTTGGGGGGCATGCATTCATAGCTTAGGAATCCCTTCGTGCCGACATGAGGGAGGGGGGGCTGCTAGCTCTACTTCATACTTTGCTAGGTGAACCTCGGTTGGGGGGCATGCATTCATAGCTTAGGATTCCCTTCGTGCCGACACGAGGGAGGGGGCTGCTAGCTACTTCGCACTTTGCTACGGTGAACCTCGGTTGGGGGGGCATGCATTCATATATAGCTTAGGATTCCCTTCGTGCCGACACGAGGGAGGAGGGGGGCTGCTAGCTACTTCGCACTTTGCTAGGTGAACCTCGGTTGAGGGGGAGGGGGCATGCATTCATATATAGCTTAGGATTCCCTTCGTGCCGACACGAGGGAGGAGGGGGGCTGCTATCTACTTCGCACTTTGCTAGGTGAACCTCGGTTGAGGGGGAGGGGGCATGCATTCATAGCTTAGGATTCCCTTCGTGCCGACACGAGAGGGTGGGAGCAAGCAATACCGTGCGCTTTGCGAGAGAGGTGCCACATCGAAGTTGCATTTGGTATTTGAAAATCAAACCACCCTTTTGATACATAAATTTGGTCCACATGCAAGTGTGTTCATGTTCTGACCCTCTCCCGCGTCATTTTTCGCCAAATTTATGAACATTAGACAAGTCGGATGACGCAACAGACATGGTTCACTCAAACTAACCGTGTGCCACACCGGTGCACCTGTCACGCACACATCCGCATAGTACATTGGGCTCCACGAGGCTCCCCCTCTCAAAAATATCTGCCGCTTCGAGGGTTTATCTGTTTCATAACACATGGTTGTTATCTCCGGACCGTGTGTGATGTTTCTTGTTCCCAATCCCGCCTGCATCGAAAATATCTGCCCGCCTCGAGGGTTTTTCTTTTTCATAACACACGGTTGTTATCTCCAGACCGTGTGCGATGCACTATCATCAAAATTTTCAATAGCCTGACATTTCGCTCCCGCGTTTGACTCCCGTGTAGTAAAATTTTCAGTACCCGCATCATTTCCTCAAACACCCCGCGCCCCCCTCCACACACACACACACACACACACACACACACACACACACACACCCCAAAACCTCTTCGGGCGTGCGCGCGCGCGCGCACACACACACACACACAGACACACACACCCTCCCTTGCTCGAAACCCTAGCAAAGTCCCCGCCGCCGCCGCAAGGCCTCCATTGTCAACATCTGCCGGTTTGCCCTTGCAGCTTACCCACCGATCTCCATACCCAGGCCGCCCTGAGTTTCTTAGATGACGCCTGACAAACACCCCTTTCCCTCAGATCCCCATCCCCATCCCCATCCCCCACTCCAGAGCGTCGTAGCCTAAGCCCGGCTACGCTTCCCGTGGAGCTCGAGGAGCGACTGGCCCAAAAGAGGTGTACAGCAGTCTCTTCGCCCGACGTCGCCGAGGAAACTGACGACCATTACTGGCGGCAGGCACTCAAGCAGCGGGCTAGAGTATGCGGGCATGTCTCGTCCACCGGCTACGACAACGAGGTCATCGACAGCGACGCCCTGAGGCGGGCTGTGTCACAGGTTAAGTGGCCCACCCCCAACCCTTCGGGTTCAACCGCCGTCGATCTCATCCATGGCCCCGCCGCTGATCTCCTCTGGCTCGTTGTCAACAATTTTCCATTCTACATTGCCATCGAGACCCTTTTGTCATTTCTGAAGGACACGTTCTGCGACGCTGGCTTGGGATCCACATCTTCCAAGTCAGGCCTCATCGACGGCGACCACGAGGAGGGCACCCTCTCCGGCTCTTCCAAGGGGAAAGAGCCCATCTGCTCTTCCAAGGGGAAAGCGCCCCTCTACGACATCAGTGAGAGCACCCTACAGCCGTGCTCTTCCAAGGGGAAGGAGCCCATCTGCGACAACATGGAGCGCATCCAGGGCCGTGCTCTTCCCACGGGAACGAGCCCATCTGTGACAAGTAAGGAAACCCATGATTTGTATATTTCAGTTGTTCACAATGTGATGCTCTATATGTGTAATTATTTACTGTGCAGTACATTCCATCAATCTAGTTTTAAACATACCGATAGGAATGCATATATTTGGTTGTTGTTAAGCCTGTTATAGCTAGCATATGCCTCTTTTAAAGTTTTTTAATTGTTGGTTGTTTGTAGTTAGCATATGTCCAGTTTCAAATGCTATCTTTGGTTGTTCGTAGTATGCCTTGTTTATTCCAGTTATTCACAACGTGATGTTCTATATGTGCAAGTATGAACTGTGCAGTTCAATTTCATCAGTACCAGTTTCAACAATACCACTATGAATGGCTACATTTGGTTGCTGCATCTTGTAGTTAACACGCCTTTCCATTTTTATTTAACCATAACCAGTGTACTTAGACCGGCACAATACCAGTTTGAATGACCATGTTTGCTTGTTGTTAAATGTTAGGCCTATTGCAGTTAGCACACCTTTCCACTTGTTTTGCTTTACTAGCATGCTTAAACCTGCACACTGAAGCTATCTTTTGGAGATTATTTTGTCTGCCATGTGTAATTTTATTACATGCTTCTTGATGTACCTACACAGGACAATTTTGGGAACGACTGCTGTTTTCCATCGAGGTTAGTTTCATCCCATGGTTTATATCTGCTCACTGTTCAGGATATCCGTAGCTGGTACCATATAGATCGGCGGCTGATAAGGGACTAATCGTGAATCGGACTTATAACAGAATATATCTGCAACCCATTTTTCCTTAGGTTAACTAGGGCCATATGTAATATATCTGAGACTACATAGCAACATGCACTGTACTTAATGTCTAAATATGCAATCCTAGGCTACATAGCAACAAGGAAGAGTGTTACATTAATGTTCTAATGATGTTTAGATATACATAGAAGAGCAGCAGCAGCAGCAACAACAACAACAACACAGCCCTGTTTGGATACTCAACTTAGCTAGAGGTTAGAGTTAGTTTCTAGATCACTACTAACCCTAAACTAACTCCATCCAAAGAGTTGTTTGGATGGCAGGGTTAAATTGACAATAAATGCACTAGGAGAACTAGCTCCAATTAGCACCTCTTGGGTTGGATACTAGTTTTTTGGGTGGGTTATAGATGCAACTAGCTCAAACTAGCCCTCATGTTTAGATATACTTTAGGGCTATTGAGCCCGAACTAGCTCAAACTAACTGTAACCCGTGGATACAGCAACGGATAATTTTTAAGAACGAACTAAACTCCTTCCGGCCCATAATATAAGATGTTAATTCATCTAATATGTGAGTATATTGGATGTTATAAGATACTCCCTCTGTTCCTAAATACTCCCTCCGTCCCATAACGTAAGACGCTTTTTGACTCTAGTGTAGTGTGAAAAAACATCTTATATTATGGGACGGAGCTCCGTCCCATAATGTAAGACGCTTTTTGACTCTAGTGTAGTGTCAAAAAACATCTTATATTATGGGATGGAGGGAGTATTTGTCTTTTTAGAGATTTCAAATGGACTACCACATACAGATGTATATAGACATATTATAAAAGAGTGTTGTACTACATCATTGTGCCATTACTGTTTAGCTTCTAATATTAACTTGGTACTTTTAGGTACATATGTCATTGGTAATGATCCGCGTTTCGACCCTTTCTGCGTATGGGGCAATGAGATATCGATGAACCAGCATCAAGTGAGGAAGCTGATAAAGATTGTTAGTAAAATGGGTCCAAATATGGCAATTAAACTATTTGTTTACACTTTATCCAAGAACTGTAGGATGGTAAGTAAGAACTCTACAGCCTTCTTTTTACTGCCCATAATGAGTTGTGTTAGATGACAATGTCTGAAATCTTATTCCTTTGTAGTGGTTGCCAAAGCAGTTTACTCAAGATTACCTCTCAAACTACATGATTGGTGGGCATACAAAGGTTAAAGTATTTCTACCAGAACACGATGATTATCTAGATGTTTTCATGAAGACCGTGAAGGATGGGCGGTCGGCCATCACAAGGGGTTGGACTAGGGTCGTGCGTGCCTTCTGCATGGAGGAGGGCACAATATGGGCATTCCGCTTCACCTTGTTCAGCAACCAGAATATATTTCGCCTCTTTCTTTACCGTCTTTAATAGTACAAGTATACAACTGTGGTTCATCATTCTTTATTTAGTTCTTATGTAATTCTTGAACATATGTACCTATGAATCGAATAATGCATTGGTTGTTTGAAACTGATGGATATGAATAAAGCTATAGCATACATTCAAATTCAAATCCAAATCCGGTACAATTTGAAAAAGCAGCAATTAAATTACGGTGAAATTACGCTCTCCAGGTTGTTGCGGCACACACGGTTGGTAAAACAAAAACGTTTGCGATATGCACCATAATCCGAGACGGTTCACAGAGAGGAAACATGTGCAAGCATGCACATAGTTGCCGTTTGCAAAGCGTGTGCGATGTCAGACAATATCACAAACGGTGCGGGCAAACTAAACGATTGTGCTAGTTGCCTTATCATACACAATTTGCAACCATGAACTGTTTCTGATGAAGTATGCATCGTAAACATTGCACCATAGAATAGCGTGTGCGATAGTTGTCGTGTACGACGATGTTATGACAGTCCGGCGTTTCGTAATCCTGTCCGACACTCGTACAACGATTAGCTAATCTTCTTAATGGTGAACCGTTTGTGATGGGTCGCTGTCGGTGTACAAAAGTAGGGGCTTTCCTTTTTACCCCTTTACTTGTGCACGGGCAGTCGGAGCCGCGCCCACGGCCACACCAAGCAGGGCAGAGGAGGGAAGCCGGAGCACAAGGAAACCAAAGCAATGCCAAGACCAAGAGACATGAAGAGCAAAGGGGCGAGGTGGACTCCCCTGGCAAGACCCTCGCCGGGGCGGCCTCCACGGACCCGGCAAGAGCCTTGCCGGGGCAACTTGCCCGACGCCAGCAGAGTGTGCCACCCTTGAGCCCACGGGTTCCAACACCACCAACAAACCACATTGGAACCAAGGCTCGGGAGGCACCTCTGTTGTGGCATGCAGATCTTCGTCAAGATCATAAACACACAAGATCAGATGAGGACTAGAAGACGACGACCCTCGGCGAGATCGTTGCCAAGGAGATCCACGAGACCCCCGGCAAGACCCTTGCTGGGGACGACCATGGTGCCGCGGCAAGACCCTTGCCGGGCCCCCGGCAAGGCCCTTGCCAAGGACAGTTACGGGGCCGCGGCCAGGCCCACGTCTGCCAAGACTACACCGCTGCTCCCATGCAGCTGCTAGCTCAACCAGCTGGGCAGGCACCTGCGTGGCAGCGTGCGGCCTCTACGCTGACTCAGCTAGCACCTGCGTGGTGGCATGCAAATCTTCGTGAAGACTCCACCACCGCGCCAGCCCAGCAGCCAGCCAACATGGCGCTACAACGCCTCGTCAGCTCGGACGCGCGTCGCAGCCAGGCGAGGTGGCGACAGCTGGGACGAGCTTCCTTGCCGTCCCCGATAAAGCAAGAGGGGCACATCGACAGCGCATTAAATGCATTTGTCGAACGGTGCCAGAGGATAAACTCACCCACTTTACACCTCTCCACCTCCTGTGTGCCACTGTGGCAACCCCTTTTTTCTATAAAAGGAGGCCCGAGGCGACCAGGAGAAGGATTCGGATCTTTTGGGCAAGTTACACCCCGTAGCTAGCTCAAGAACACATGAACACTCAAATACATCCACCAAAGCAGGACTAGGGTATTACGTGTCTTCGCGGCCTGAACCTGGGTAAACGATCTGTGTGCTTCCTGTCAGACCCGCTCTTTGCACAACCTCGCATCCGCCAATCGTAGAAGGGATCCCAGTGATCCCATAGGTGTTGTTTCCACCGACATCTTTGGCGCGCCAGGTAGGGGGCGCAGTTGTGGAAATCTGGTCTGATCGAAGCAGCGGCTTCATCGTGGCCGTCATTCCAAGGAAGAAGACGACCAAACTTGACGGCACCATCTGCAGATGCGGTGGACACCCGTGCAACGACAGAAAAGCTAAGTCGTGCGAAAATTTAAGCAATTTCTTTCTATATATAAGGTTATTGTCCTCGAAGGTCCTGCCCTATGTATGGAAAACCTGCACGCAAAGGGGCCCTTCCGCTATTGGCAACGCCCTTGCTCTGTTTTGAGTCCGCTCAATAGCTCAAGCAGCCGCGTCGAGAACGGCAGGGTAGCCTTCCGCAATTGGCAACGCTTTCGATTCTGACTCGAGTCAAGCTCGACAGTTCGAGCGGCCGCGTTGAGAGCGGTAAGGTGGTTCGCCTGGCAGCAAGCACACCTGGCAGGCCATTGGGGATCCGTCCTCAAGGTGCCGCGGCCTGGGTTTACGCGCCGTCGAGCCTACCCGATTAACGTAGGGTGAACATACAAAGGAAGATCAAACAGGAAGATAACATGCATCATCTCGACAGTACTGCAGAGTTATATTACATTAGTTGTTGCCGTGGTTCTAACTGAAGATAGAAATTGTCTTGGTCATGAACCTGCAGCGGCAATGAGAAATGGGGTGCCTAATCCCAGCGCTAGCCCTCCACCCTCTGGATTCCGTCGACGCGGCTGATGATGGGCTCGATACGCTCCTTGAGTGCCGCGAGGTCAGCATCCTCCCGCAAGCTCTCCAGCACGGCGTCGAAGTCGAGGTCGGGGTTCTAGTACGCCACCTTGGTGAGGACCTTGGTCATGGCAACCCGGCAAAGCTTTTGGGCCTCATCGGCCAGAGAGGCCGCCCTGTTGGAGCGAAACTACTCCAGGGCCCTGAAAACACCCTCGAAGAATAGGGTCAGCTTGGCGTTGAGACTCACGCTGCGCTCCGGGGTGTACCTCACATTTGGCATCCCCATGGCAGCCAGCTTCGCGGTGATCCTGCTGGCGATGTCTTCGAGGCAGCTGATCCAGCGGTTCTCGCCCTCCACAAAATCCTTGTGGTTGGCGGCTTCATTCTTCCGCAGCTGCTTCTCGGCCTCCAGATCCTTGGCCAGGGTCTCCTCCCGGGCCATGGCCTCCGAGAGCGTCCCCTCAAGACCCTCCAGCTTCAGGTTCAGGTCTCTGATGGAGTCGTTGGCCTTGGAGAGCTGCTCAGCCTTGCTGAGGATTGCGCCCTGCGCCTCCACCAGGGCACCGTTGAGCGCGTCCTTCTCCTTGGCCAGCTTCAGGGCCTGATCCTTCAGGCCGTCCCGCTCCACCTCCAGCTCTCACCTTGCCGGCGTGAACCAGAGCCTGGGCATTGAGTGCCTCCTTGTGCCTCTGCTCCAGCTCCTGGGTCCACTGCACGACGAGCTTCTCCACCTCCTCATCCTTGCCGCGGAGCGTTGCAGTGAGCTTCTCCTCACGCGCGGCAAGGACCTCCTCCTGGGAGTTCAGCACGGCCTGGTGTCGGTGCCGAGCGGCCTTGTCCTGGGCGGCTTGCTGCTTCGCCAGCTCCTGGGCTTTCTCGATGTCGGCCTGCTTGATGACAAGCTCCAGCTTGCGCTCAACCAGCACGTCCTGGGCGGCCTTCATGTCCACATGGGCCTGACGGAACCAAGCCTGCGCCTCAGCGACACGCTCCTCGAGGTCCACCTCCGCCTTATCCACCGCTGCCATCTTGGACTTGGCCTTGTCCAGGCGGGCGCGGTGAAGCGCCTGGAGCTTCTGGAAGTTGGCGCTCATGGCCTGGAGGAGCCGCTCTTCCTGGGAACCGCCGCCACCAGTGCTCGGCTCGTCAACAAGCTCAAGCCCGGCGGCGGCGAGCACTTCGTCATCAAACACCTCCCCCTCGACGGGCACCCCGGTGCTCGCCGTCCCTGGGAGGTGGAAAAACAGGTCGTCGCTCACCCTCAGTTACCTGCCCGAGCCAGAAGCAGCGGAGGAGAAGGGTTGGTCGTCGACCGCCCCTCCTCAGCAGCGGCCGTGCCAGCCTCCCCGGCATGCCCCTTGGCGGCCTCCTCGGTAGCGGCCTTGCCGGTATCCTTGGCAGACCCCTTGGCGGCCTCCTCGGTAGCGGCCTTGGCGGCCTCCTCGGCAGCGATCTTGTCGGCCTTGGTCGCGGCGTCCCTGGCGACCTCCTCGATGACGGTGTCAACATCCTCTGGGTCCGTCGGGGAAGGATCTAGACGCCAAGAAGGGGAGTGAGGCGAGGCCAAGGCCAAGATTCAGAAAAAAGAGGAAAGAAGAAACAGGAATGAACACGGACAGAAGGCGAATCACTTACCCGTGTCGGGCTGGGAAGAAGTAGCCCCTTCCCCACCGACATCTGGCGCCGGGACGGAGCCACCAGCACCCTTGTTCTCCTCCTCCTCCTCCGTGCACCTAGGCTCGACGCTTGGCGCCCTTGCCGGGGACGCCCCTCGGGGCGGCGTAGTTGATGGGGGCGGCATGTTGGGGGTAGCCCCCAGTGGTTCCTCCTGCTGCCATCCTGCTCCTACGACTACGGCAAGGTCAGCACCAAGGGATCGAACCCCAGTACGCGTCGAGGGGGGGGGGACTGGTGAACTTACGTTGGGGACTGCGCCGGGGGCTGCTGTCTGAGCTGCTCACCACCACCAGCGGCGTACTCGAAGTGGCCGCCGGGGGCTGGCCGCCCGTTGAAGCCCTGGCCCTCTTCACCCTCTGGGCCAGCGTCTCTGCATCCCTGCGAAGATGAAAACGAATCAAGATAAGCGGCATAGTTTGAGGAGACGGAGATGACAAAAAAGAGAGCAAGATACTTACTCATCCTCCACCTCCTCTTCTGCTGCTTTCCTCTTCCTCCTTGGGCTGAGGGACCCAAAATCGAAGACGACCTCCGCGTCGACATCTGCCGGAGGAGGGGAAGTAGATAGAGTCCGAGGACGCTTGGACGAAGAAGAGGCAGTTGCCTTCTTCTTCGCCACCGCAGCCTTCACCACCTTCTTCGCTGCCGCGGCCCTCGTCTGGTGCACGGACGCCTCCTGGGATTGCTGCGGCTGCGCAGCCCTGCTAGGCCAGACCTGCTCGCCAGAGCTGGCCCGCCGCAGGACTCGCCCCCTCCCCGTGGCCGGAGGGTCGACAATCTCGACCTCCTCCTCTGACGACTAGTCGACCACATCTTCAATGAGAGGGGCCCCGGTTCCGGTGTTGCTGCCTCCCCAGCGGACTCCGCTCACAGGGCGAGCTCCCTCTCCTCCGCGGCCGTCGCGGCCTTGTCCTCCACGCCGCCGGCGCTGCCGGCCTCCCTGGCGGCGATGTAGTTCAGCTCCGCTTGGGTGGTGTCCTGAACGAGCAGCGGCTCATCGCGGACGTACACCTCCACCAAGGTATCGAAGAACTCCTGCACCTGATCCGCCGGCGGCTCGGCCCAATTTGGGACGAGGCCGTGCGCGTTGAACTCCGGCATCATGACAATGATGTCGTTTCGGCACGAGTTATTACTCAACGGGACCACCCCCGCCGGCAACCCAAACAAGGGCCCCTTGGCGACCTTGCCGGTCTTCGCAGCCCTGCTGGACCTCTCGATCTTGCCGTCGCGGTTCACGCCGAGCTGGAAGAGCCGCTGATAGAAGTGGGCGTGCCCCATCACCGTGAGGTTGTGGTTCAAACCGGGGCGAAGCCTCATGATGTCGGCCACATTCGTGAAAAGCCAGGCCGGCCTTCCCTTGTTGTGCAGCGGAGCGATTCGACGGAGGATGAAATCCGCCCCGATCATCTCAAGGGTGAGCCCGGCCTCGGTGAGGCGATGAATCCTGGTGGTGGCCACCATAAGCTTCATGTCGTCTGCATCGACATTGCTCCAATCGTCTCTACGAACCAGCGGCACCCGGCGAACCTGGCAAAATTCCCGTGGGTCCTCCTCTTCGATCCAGCACCACCGACCCCGCCACTCCTCCCACCTCTCCTTCTGGGTGCCCTCCAGATATGTCCCCTTCCCCTGGCTCCTTTGGATCCAGGTGACACAACTGGAAATGGCGCCCCCCTTTTCGATCCGAGGGAAGAAGTAGTGGCAGAAGAGCGCCGTGTTGGGATGCACGCCGGCCAAGCCCTCGCAGAGATGGGAAAAAAGAGCCATGCACGCCACGGTGTTTGGAGTGAAATCCAGAAGGTGAAAGCCGTAGGTGTGCATGACGTCATTGAAGAGATCAGAGAAGGGGGGCAGAGGCCGCTGGAAAAGTAGTCGATGAAGAATGGGTACCGATTCAGGCCGACTTCGGCGAAAGCAGCAGGGATGACGCGCGTGGCCGGGTGCCCCATCGTCTCCCCCCGTTTTGCACCCCCATAGGTGCTTGAAGTAGTCCCGGAGATGGACCGCGTCAACCGTCGAGGGGAAGTAGGCGGACTGCATCCGCCGCGCCGCCGACTCGTTCTCTGGCGGCTCCTTCGCCCGGACATCCTTAGCCACTCCCTTGCCATTGCCGGTTTTGGGTGCCATGGGGGCTGCGAGAGAGGGATGTAGGGCGATGAAGGTGCGGCGGTGGTGAGCAAAGGCAAGAGCTTGAGAGGGAGGAAGAAGGGGACCGCGGTTCTGAGATTGGAGAAGGCACGGAGGGTAAATGAGAAGCGAGCCTGCGGTTATTCCTTTTTATGGGGAAGGCGCGGGCCGCCTCTTTACCATTTACTGTGATGTGACGCATGCGTGCGGGAACTGCCCCACGCATGCCCCCCACGTCACGCACGACCCTCCACGACGTGCATTCAACACGGGTCGTGGGGAAGCGCAAGCGAGCGAAGAAGTTACCGCGGTAAAAATCCGCCCCACCTGCCCGCGCACCGTTCTGGGCCTGGCCCAACAACGTGTCGCGCTTATGTGTGGCCCAGGCCCGGGGGCTCCTGTCGGTGTACAAAAGTAGGGGCTCTCCTTTTTACCCCTTTACTTGTGCACGGGCAGTCGGAGCCGTGCCCACGGCCACACCAAGCAGGGCAGAGGAGGGAAGCCGGAGCACAAGGCAACCAAAGCAATGCCAAGACCAAGAGACACGAAGAGCAAAGGGGCGAGGTGGACTCCCCCGGCAAGACCCTCGCCGGGGCGGCCTCCGCGGCCCCGGTAAGAGCCTTGTCGGGGCAACTTGCCCGACGCCAGTAGAGTGTGCCACCCTTGAGCACACGGGTTCCAACACCACCAACAAACCACATTGGAACCAAGGCTCGGGAGGCACCTCTGTTGTGGCATGCAGATCTTCATCAAGATCATAAATGCACAAGATCAGATGAGGACCAGAAGATGACGACCCTCGGCGAGATCCTTGCCAAGGAGATCCACGAGACCCCCGGCAAGACCCTTGCCAGGGACGACCACGGTGCCGCGGCAAGACCCTTGCCGGGGCCCCGGCAAGGCCCTTGCCAAGGACACTTATGGGCCGCGGCCAGGCCCATGTCTACCAAGACTACACCGCCGCTCCCATGCAGCTGCTAGCTCAACCAGCTGGGTAGGCACCTACGTGGCAGCGTGCGGCCTCCACGCTGACTCAGCTAGCACCTGCGTGGTGGCATGCAGATCTTCGTGAAGAGTCCACCACCACGCCAGCCCAGCAGCCAGCCGACATGGCGCTACAACGCCTCGTCAGCTCGGACGCGCGTCGCAGCCAGGCGAGGCGTCGACAACTAGGACGAGCTTCCTTGCCGTCCCCGATAAAGCAAGAGGGGCACATCGGCAGCGCATTAAATGCATTTGTTCGACGGTGCCAGTGGATAGACTCACCCACTGTACACCTTTCCACCTCATGTGTGCCACTGTGGCAACCCCTTTTTTCTATAAAAGGAGGCCCGAGGCGACCAGGAGAAAGATTCGGATCTTTTGGGCAAGTTACACCCCGTAGCTAGCTCAAGAACACATGAACACTCAAATACATCCACCAAAGCAGGACTAGGGTATTACGCGTCTTCGCGGCCCGAACCTGGGTAAACGATCTATGAGCTTCCTGTCAGACCCGCTCTTTGCACAACCTCGCGCCCGCCAACCGTAGAAGGGATCCCAGTGATCCCATAGGTGTCGTTTCTACCGACAGTCGCGCATCGTACATGTTCTATAATAGTGAACCGTTTGTGATGGGCCGCGCATCATAGACATAGCACCACAGAAGACCGACCGCAATGGCAATGCGAGCAGAAATGAGTAGGAGTACTGTAGGGGCCTGATACGTCTCCAACGTATCTATAATTTTTTATTGTTCCATGCTATATTGTATCTTGTTTTGGATGTTTAATGGGCTTTATTATACACTTTTATATTAGTTTTGGGACTAACCTATTAACCGGAGGCCCAGCCCAAATTGCTGTTTTTTGCCTATTTAAGTGTTTCGCAGAAAAAGAATATCAAACAGAGTCCAAACGGAATGAAACCTTTGAGAACGTGATTTTCGGAACAAACGTGATCTAGAGGACTTGGAGTCTACGTCAAGAAATCAACCAGGAGAGCACGAGGCAGGGGGCGCGCCTACCCCCCTGGGCGCTCCCTCCACCCTCATGGGGCCCACGTTGCTCCACCGACGTACTTCTTCGTCCTATATATACCTACGTACCCCCAAACCATCAGAGGCATCCACGAAAACTTAATTCCACCGCCGCAACCTTCTGTACCAGTGAGATCCCATCTTGGGGCCTTTTCCGGCATCCTGCCGGAGGGGCCATTGATCACGGAGGGCTTCTACATCAACACCGTAGCCTCTCCGATGATGTGTGAGTAGTTTACCTCAGACCTTCGGGTCCATAGTTATTAGCTAGATGGCTTCTTCTCTCTTTTTGGATCTCAATACAAAGTTCTCCACGATTCTCATGGAGATCTATTCGATGTAATCTTCTTTTGCGGTGTGTTTGTTGAGACCGATGAATTGCGGGTTTATGATCAAGTTTATCTATGAACAATATTTGAATGTCCTCTGAATTCTTTTATGTATGATTGGTTATCTTTGCAAGTCTCTTCGAATTATCAGTTTGGTTTGGCCTACTAGATTGATCTTTCTTGCAATGGGAGAAGTGCTTAGCTTTGGGTTCAATCTTGCGGTGTCCTTTCCCAGTGACAGCAGGGGCAGCAAGGCACGTATTGTATTGTTGCCATCGAGGATAAAAATATGGGGTTTATATCATATTGCATGAGTTTATCCCTCTACATCATGTCATCTTACTTAAAGCATTACTCTGTTCTTTTGAACTTAATACTCTAGATGCATGCTGAGCGGTCGATGTGTGGAGTAATAGTAGTAGATGCAGGCATGAGTCGGTCTACTTGTCACGGACGTGATGCCTATATACATGATCATACATTGATATTCTCATAACTATGCTCAATTCTATCAATTTCTCGACAGTAATTTGTTCACCCACCGTAATACTTATGCTCTTGAGAGAAGCCACTAGTGAAACCTATGGCCCCTAGGTCTATTTTCCATCATATTAATCTTCCAACACTTAGCTATTTCCACTGCCGTTTATTTTACTTTGCATCTTTATTTCTCTTTATTATAAAAATACCAAAAATATTATCTTATCATATCTATCAGATCTCACTCTCGTAAGTGACCGTGAAGGGATTGACAACCCCTTAATTGCATTGGTTGCGAGGTTCTTATTTGTTTGTGTAGGTGCGTGGGACTCGAGCGTGGTCTCCTACTGGATTGATACCTCGGTTCTCAAAAACTGAGGGAAATACTTACGCTACTTTACTGCATCACCCTTTCCTCTTCAAGGGAAAACCAACGCAGTGCTCAAGAGGTAGCAAGAAGGATTTCTGGCGCCGTTGCCGGGCAGTCTACGCACAAGTCAAGACATACCAAGTACCCATCACAAACTCATCTCCCTCGCATTACATTATTTGCCATTTGCCTCTCGTTTTCCTCTCCCCCACTTCACCCTTGCCGTTTTATTCGCCCTCTCTTTCTGTTCGCCCTCTTTTTTCGCTTGCTTCTTGTTTGCTTGTGTGTTGGATTGCTTCCTTGTCACGATGGCTCAAGATAATACTAAATTGTGTGACTTTACCAATACCAATAACAATGATTTTCTTAGCACTCCGATTGCTCCTCTTACTGATACTGAATCTTGCGAAATTAATGCTGCTTTGTTGAATCTTGTCATGAAAGATCAATTCGCCGACCTTCCTAGTGAAGATGCCGCTACCCATCTAAATAGCTTCGTTGATTTGTGTGATATGCAAAAGAAGAAAGATGTGGACAATGATATTGTTAAATTGAAGCTATTTCCTTTTTCGCTTAGAGATCGTGCTAAAGTTTGGTTTTCGTCTTTGCCAAAAATAGTATTGATTCATGGAATAAGTGCAGAGATGCTTTTATCTCTAAGTATTTTCCTCCCGCTAAAATCATCTCTCTTAGAAACGATATTATGAATTTTAAGCAACTTGATCATGAACATGTTGCACAAGCTTGGGAGAGGATGAAATTAATGATACGTAATTGCCCTACACATGGTTTGAATCTTTGGATGATTATACAAAAATTTATGCCGGATTGAATTTTGCTTCTAGAAATCTTTTAGATTCGGCCGCGGGAGGCACTTTTATGGAAATCACTTTAGGAGAAGCTACTAAACTCCTAGATAATATTATGGTTAATTATTCTCAATGGCACACCGAAAGATCTACTAATAAAAAAGTGCATGCGATAGAAGAAATTAATGTTTTGAGTGGAAAGATGGATGAACTTATGAAATTATTTGCTACTAAAAGTGTTTCTTCTGATCCTAATGATATGCCTTTGTCTACTTTGATTGAGAATAATAATGAATCTATGGATGTGAATTTTGTTGGTAGGAATAATTTTGGTAACAACGCGTATAGAGGAAACTTTAATCCTAGGCCGTTCCATAGTAATTCCTCTAATAATTATGGTAATTCCTACAACAACTCTTATGGAAATTTTAATAATATGCCCTCTGAATTTTAGATTAGTGTTAAGGAGTTTATGAATTCACAAAAGAATTTCAATGCTTTGCTTGAAGAAAAATTGCTCAAGGTTGATGAATTGGCTAGGAATGTTGATAGAATTTCTCTTGATGTTGATTCTTTGAAACCTAGATCTATTCCACCTAAGCATGATATCAATGAGTCTCTCAAAGCCATGAGAATTTCCATTGATGAGTGCAAAGAAAGAACCGCTATGATGCATGCTAAGAAAGATTGCTTTGTGAAAGCGTGTTCTTCTAGTTTCTATGGAAATAAAGATGAAGATCTAAAAGTTATTGATGTGTCTCCTATTAAATCTTTGTTTTGTAATATGAATCTTGATAATGATGAGACTGAATACGATCCACCTTTACCTATAAGGCATTCCAAAATTCGGAGTCTTTAGATCTTGATGCAAAAATTGGTAAAAGTGAGATTGAAGAGATCAAAACTCTAGATATTAATGAACCCACTATTTTGGATTTCAAGGAATTTAATTATGATAATTGCTCTTTGATAGATTGTATTTCCTTGTTGCAATCCGTGCTAAATTCTCCTCATGCTTATAGCCAAAATAAAGCTTTTACTAAACATATCGTTGATGCTTTGATGCAATTTTATGAAGAAAAACTTGAGTTGGAAGTTTCTATCCCTAGAAAACTTTATGATGAGTGGGAACCTACTATTAATATTAAAATTAAAGATCATGAATGCTATGCTTTGTGTGATTTGGGTGCTAGTGTTTCCACGATTCCCAAAACTTTGTGTGATTTGTTTGGTTTCCGCGAATTTGATGATTGCTCTTTAAACTTGCACCTTGCGGATTCCACTATCAAGAAACCTATGGGAAGGATTAATGATGTTCTTATTTTTGCAAATAGGAATTATGCGCCCGTAGATTTTATTGTTCTCGATATAGATTGCAATCCTTCATGTCCTATTATTCTTGGTAGACCTTTCCTTAGAACGATTGGTGCAATTATTGATATGAAGGAAGGGAATATTAGATTCCAATTTACGCTAAGGAAAGGCATGTAACACTTCCCTAGAAAGAAAATTAAATTACCTTAGGAATCTATTATGAGAGCCACTTATGGATTGCCAACCAAAGATGGCAATACCTAGATATATCCTTGCTTTTATGCCTAGCTAGGGGCGTTAAACGATAGCGCTTGTTGGGAGGCAACCAAATTTTATTTTAGTTTTTTGCTTTTTGCTTCTGTTTGGGAATAAATATTTGATCTAGCCTCTGGTTAGATTTTTTTTTATGTTTTAATTAGTGTTTGTGCCAAGTTAAACCTATAGGATCTTCTTGGATGATAGTTATTTGATCTTGCTGAAAATTCCAGAAACTTTCTGTTCACAAAAACAATTGTTACAAATTACCAGAACGTGATAAAATATTGATTCCAATTGCTTCTGATCAATAAACAAATTTTGTAGGTCGTCATATTTTGGTTGATTTTTTCGAGTTCCAGAAGTTTGCGTTAGTTACAGATTACTACAGACTGTTCTGTTTTTGACAGATTCTATTTTTCGTGTGTTGTTTGCTTATTTTGATGAATCTATGGCTAGTAAAATAGTTTATAAACCATAGAGAAGTTGGAATACAGTCGGTTTAACACCAATATAAATAAAGAATGAGTTCATTACAGTACCTTGAAGTGGTGTTTTGTTTTCTTTCGCTAACGGAGCTCACGAGATTTTTTGCTAAGTTTTGTGTTGTGAAGTTTTCAAGTTTTGGGTAAAAGATTTGATGGATTATGGAACAAGGAGTGGAAAGAGCCTAAGCTTGGGGATGCCCATGGCATCCCAAGATAACCTAAGGACACCAAAAAGCCAAAGCTTGGGGATGCCCCGGAAGGTATCCCCTCTTTCGTCTACTTCCATTGGTAACTTTACTTGGAGCTATATTTTTATTCACCACATGATATGTGTTTTGCTTGGAGCGTCTTGTATGATTTGAGTCTTTGCTTTTTAGTTTACCACAATCATCCTCTCTGTACACACCTTTTGAGAGAGACACACATGATTCAAAATTTATTAGAATACTCTATGTGCTTCACTTATATCTTTTGAGCTATATAGTTTTTGCTCTAGTGCTTCACTTACATTTTTTAGAGCACGGTGGTGGATTTTTTTATAGAAACTATTGTTCTCTCATGCTTCACTTATATTATTTTGAGAGTCCTACAAAACAGCATGGTAATTTGCTTAAATTGTGAAATTAGTCCTAAAGTGATAGGCATCCAAGATTAGTAAAAAAATTCTTATGAGTGTGTTGAATACTGTGAGAAGTTTGATGCTTGATAATTGTTTTGAGATATGAAGATGGTGATATTAGAGTCATGATAGTTGAGTAGTTGTGAATTTGAGGAATACTTGTGTTAAAGTTTGTGATTCCCGTAGCATGCACGTATGGTGAACCGTTATGTGATGAAGTCGGAGCATGATTTATTTATTGATTGTCTTCCTTATGAGTGGCGGTCGGAGACGAGCGATGGTCTTTTCCTACGAATCTATCCCCCTAGGAGCATGCGTATAATACTTTGCTTTGATAACTTGTAGATTTTTGCAATAAGCATATGAGTTCTTTATGACTAATGTTGAGTCCATGGATTATACGCACTTTTCTTCCTTCCACCATTGCTAGCCTCTCTAATACCGCACACTTTTCGCCGGTATCATACACCCACCATATAACTTCCTCAAAACAGCCACCATACCTACCTATCATGGCATTTTCATAGCCATTCCGAGATATATTGCCATGCAACTTACCACCGTTCCGTTTATCATGACACACTCCATCATTGTCATATTGCTTTGCATGATCATGTAGTTGACATTGTATTTGTGGCAAAGCCACCGTTCATAATTCTTTCATACATGTCAGTCTTGATTCATTGCATATCCCGGTACACCGCCGGAGGCATTCACATAGAGTCATATCTTGTTCTAAGTATCGAGTTGTAAGCAAATAAAAGTGTGATGATCATCATTATTAGAGCATTGTCCCAAGTGAGGAAGGGATGATGGAGACTATGATTGCCCCAAGAGTCGGGATGAGACTCCGGACGAAAAAAAGGAAAAAAGAAGCCATAAAAAAAGAGAAAAGGCCCAAATAAAAAAATGAGGGAAAAAGAGAGAAGGGACAATGTTACTATCCTTTTACCACACTTGTGGTTCAAAGTAGCACCATGATCTTCATGATAGAGAGTCTCTCATTTTGTCACTTTCATATACTAGTGGGAAATTTTCATTATAGAACTTGGCTTGTATATTCCAATGATGGGCTTCCTCAAAATGCCCTAGGTCTTCATGAGCAAGCGAGTTGGATGCACACCCACTTAGTTTCTTTTGTTGAGCTTTCATATACTTATAGCTCTAGTGCATCCGTTGCATGGCAATCCCTACTCAGTCACATTGATATCTATTGATGGGCATCTCCATAGCCCGTTGATACGCCTAGTTGATGTGAGACTATCTTCTCCTTTTTGTCTTCTCCACAACCACCATTCTATTCCACATATACTGCTATGTCCATGGCTCACGCTCATGTATTGCGTGAAGATTGAAAAAGTTTGAGAACACCAAAAGTATGAAACAATTGCTTGGCTTGTCATCGGGGTTGTGCATGATTTAAATACTTTGCGTGGTGAAGATAGAGCATAGCCAGACTATATGATTTTGTAGGGATAACTTGCTTTGGCCATGCTATTTTGAGAAGACATAATTGCTTAGTTAGTATGCTTGAAGTATTATTATTTTTATGTCAATATTAAACTTTTGTCTTGAATCTTTCGGATCTGAATATTCATACCACAAATAAGAGAATTACATTGAAAATTATACTAAGTAGCATTCCACATCAAAAATTCTGTTTTTATCATTTACCTACTTGAGGACGAGCAGGAATTAAGCTTGGGGATGCTTGATACGTCTCCAACGTATCTATAATTTTTGATCGTTCCATGCTATATTATATTTTGTTTTGGATGTTTAATGGGCTTTATTATACACTTTTATATTATTTTTGGGACTAACCTATTAACCGGAGGCCCAACCCAAATTGTTGTTTTTTTTGCCTATTTCAGTGTTTCACAAAAAAAGAATATCAGACGGAGTCCAAACGGAATGAAACCTTTGGGAACGTGATTTTCGGAACAAACGTGATCCAGAGGACTTGGAGTCTACGTCAAGAAATCAACCAGGAGAGCATGAGGCAGGGGGCGCGCCCTCCACCTTCATGGGGTCCACGTTGCTCCACCGACGTACTATTTCCTCCTATATATACCTGCCTACCACCAAACCATCAGAGGCATCCACGGAAACCTAATTCCACCGCCGCAACCTTCTGTACCCGTGAGATCCCATCTTGGGGCCTTTTCCGGCGTCCTGCCAGAGGGGGCATTGATCATGGAGGGCTTCTACATCAACACCGTAGCCTCTCCGATGATGTGTGAGTAGTTTACCTCAGACCTTCGGGTCCATAGTTATTAGCTAGATGGCTTCTTCTCTCTTTTTGGATCTCAATACAAAGTTCTCCACGATTCTCGTGGAGATCTATTCGATGTAATCTTCTTTTGCGGTGTGTTTGTTGAGACCGATGAATTGTGGGTTTATAATCAAGTTTATCTATGAACAATATTTGAATGTCCTCTGAATTCTTTTATGTATGATTGGTTATCTTTGCAAGTCTCTTCTAATTATCAGTTTGGTTTGGCCTACTAGATTGATCTTTCTTGCAATGGGAGAAGTGCTTAGCTTTGGGTTCAATCTTGCGGTGTCCTTTCCCAGTGACAGCAGGGGCAGCAAGGCACGTATTGTATTGTTGCCATCGAGGATAAAAAGATGGGGTTTATATCATATTGCATGAGTTTATCCCTCTACATCATGTCATCTTACTTAAAGCATTACTCTGTTCTTTTGAACTTAATACTCTAGATGCATGCTGGATAGCGGTCGATGTGTGGAGTAATAGTAGTAGATGCAGGCAGGAGTCGGTCTACTTGTCACGGACGTGATGCCTATATACATGATCGTACCTAGATATTCTCATAACTATGCTCAATTCTATCAATTGCTTGACAGTAATTTGTTCACCCACCGTAATACTTATGCTCTTGAGAGAAGCCACTAGTGAAACCTATGGCCCCCGGGTCTATTTTCCATCATATTAATCTTCCAACACTTAGCTATTTCCATTGCCGTTTATTTTACTTTGCATCTTTATTTCTCTTTATTATAAAAATACCAAAAATATTATCTTATCATATCTATCAGATCTCACTCTCGTAAGTGACCGTGAAGGGATTGACAACCCCTTTATTGCATTGGTTGCGAGGTTCTTATTTGTCTGTGTAGGTGCGTGGGACTTGAGCGTGGTCTCCTACTGGATTGATACCTTAGTTCTCAAAAACTGAGGGAAATACTTACACTACTTTACTGCATCACCCTTTCCTCTTCAAGGGAAAACCAACGCAATGCTTAAGATGTAGCAGGGCCCTATCCCTGATGGTTTCTGGGTCGTGTGGGAAGGACCCCCCTATCGCCCACACTCACTTGGCGACGGTTCCAAATGCCGTCGCGAAAAGGGGTTTTAAACCGTTTGTTTAGGACCGACGCGCACCAGTGGTGGAGTTGATAAATCAACTAAATAAGGATCTGGTCTCTGCCAGAGAAGCTCAAAGGTATGTAGAGTCGCAACAAGAGGCTGGGTACCGAGTGATGTCCTAAAGTCGTGAGGAAAGGGATAAGCTTAAGGCGGAAAGAGAACAACATGCCCAAGAAATCAAGAGCTTGAAAGGTCAACTGGCTCTATCCCAAGAGGAAAACCAGAGACTGAAGGTCGGCATGTTTGGTGAGTGTGACCTAATTTTTCAATACATAGACTGCGTGTGTGATGCCGCCATATAAACAATGCCATATCTCTGTGTAATTCTTCCGACCAGACGCCCCGAAGAGGAGGCCAGCTTGTTCGAACGGGACCTACTGAAGGAGCTATCCGCCGTACATGAGCGAGCCCGAAAGGCTATGAAGAGCATGTTCAAGGCGTTATGGCCTAGTGAGGTGGCTCCGGAAGGGACGACCGAGCTTGCTAATAGATTCAAGGTAGCTAGGCGCCACTTTGAGCTATGGAAGATGTCGACCTGTTGAGAGGGAGCGTGTGAGGCTTGGGCGATGGTAAAAACCTGATTCACCAAGCTTAATCCAGAGCATTTATCTCAGGTTGGGCCAATAGGGCCAGATGGACAAGAAATGCCCGTACATTTGGTATATGACCAAGTGAAGGGAGCTGCTCGGATTTCCCAGGAAGATTGAGCCCTGGACGTCTTAATAGACAGTCTCGACCGACAATAGTGTTTTGATTCTATGTAGCTATGTACTTTACATCGAATGTTCTCCAACTGTGCTTTGAACGTTGTCTTAACCGGCCATCGGCTTCTTCCTCCTCTGCCATTGGCCGAGGAGTGTTTCCTACTACATGCTCCGAGAACATTGGGAGAACATTTCGGAGAACTAGGCAATTCGGCCATATGGTGCAAACATACAAAACGTGCTCTGGGAGGAATGTTATATTACTGCTTAACGTAAGAAAAATCTTCCTAAGAAAATAGTTCCTCCATGGGTTCCTTTCTTCGGGTTGTCATATTTACCATGGATGTATAACCTAATCCCCAAAATATGTGGGTCATGGTTACTTTGGGAAAATAACCCCGGAATCTGGTAATAACTATCAATTATTTTCACTTCCCTCGCGGATGATCAATTATATTCTTAACAACGCTAGCCTTCGGCTTCACCCATGTGAGGTACGCACCCGCATAACCCGGACATAACAATCGCAAAGGTGCTCCCTTTACTCCCTAGCCGAACAATCGGGAACATAGGGGGTAAGCATAGGAGCGAGGCAACCCGGCTTGGCAAAAACTCGTCGGATTACGAGTTCCGGCAAAACCCTTAAGGTTCGAACTCTGGGGTGCGCACGAAGATCACTCTCCCCCAAGATCACACACTCACCGCGATCTCAAGGCCTAGCTCGCCGAACCCGAAAAACAAGGGACACAAGAGTTTATACTGGTTCGGGCCACCGATGTGGTGTAATACCCTACTCTAGCTTGGTGTGGTGGATTGCCTCATAGGCTGGGATGAACAAGTACAAGGGAAGAACTACCTCCTGAGGAGAGGTGTTCTTGAGCTCGATGAGCTTGTGTGTGTGTGTGGATGGAATGGATCTGATCCAGGATCCGTTCTCCCCTTCCTATGTTGGTCGCTAGTCCTATTTATAGAGGCCCGGGTCTTCTTCCCAAATATCAGGCGGGAAGGGATCCCACAACGGCCAATTTGAAGGGGGACAACTAGTACAAGCTATCCTGACAAAAGGTGGTCTTCGCGTGCCAAAGGCTCTGGTGGTGACGCCGTCGTGGGCTCCGCGATGACCTCCATCCTGCCGTCCCACTGGTCTTAGTCTCATTGCACCGATATGGAAACCTGTGCCTGATGCCTCGGGACTCCTCGCCTGCGCCTGCTCCTTTAACACCAAAGAGGAAACCAGTACTCTGCGCCCACTGGCGCCCGCCTGGCCTTGGTCATCATGGCTCACGTCATGGGAACCTCCTGAGGTGCCCCTCGCCTTGATCTCTCCGCTCCTCGCGAGCCAGCCTAGTGAGGCTGCCCTTGAGGAGGCCTTGTGTCGCCCGCCTCACGAGGCTTGGCCCCTCGCGAGGGTCTTGAGTGTTTGCTGGTGAAGATGGGTCGTACCAGGCCGTTAGTGGAGCCATGCCATGGGCCACAAGCAGGCCAGTCTGGGGGACCCCCGTTCCCAGAACGCCGACAGTAGCCCCCGGGCCCAAGGCGCGCTCGGACTTGGCTTCGAGGCGAAGCCAAGGGGCAAGTGCGTAGCGCCGGAGGCCCCAACCTCCTGCGGCCTTAATTGACACATGGTGACTGACAGCACATGGGCGTCCCCGCTTCCCCATGTAGCTTTGATATCCGCCTGGCTAGGCGGCCACCGCGACCTACACAGTTACTCCCTCGTCGCTGGCGATGCACTCCCCCAACTCTTCCGCCTTCTCGAAACAACAGCCTCCTCTTCTGACCTGAGCTCTGCCATCTCCGTCGCCATGGCGCCGAGCAGGACGAAGAAAGGGAAGAAGAAGTCCCAGTCCTCAACCGAACCACCGCCGACCCTTGAGCCAGCTGTGGAGCGGTCGGTGGTGCTAAACCAAGAAGGCATGGGCAAGGTCCGCCCAGTGCTTGCCGCCGACTTCAACGAATGGGGGAAGACGGTGGCCTGGCCCGCATCACATGCCTCTATTGATAGGATAGTCACCGAGGTCCACATCTTTCTTGACACCTTATGGGCCGGCATGATTCCCCCTTTCGCCACCTTCTTCAACGCCGTGCTTTCTCATTACCAGATCCATATGCTGCACCTAGATCCCCAATCCATCGTCCTCCTTGTTGTCTTCGCCTTCGTCTGCGAGGCCATGGTGGACATTGCTCCTTCCGTGGCCCTACTCCGCCATTTCTTCTCGCTGCACCTGACCGACCCTCGGCAGTGCTCGGGATGCCTGAGCTTCCAGGCCGTGGCTGCGATGGCCGGCTTGGGGATTGACTTCAAGCTCCCGCCATCTGTGAGCGGGTTCCGGAAGCGGTGGGTATTCGTGGACGTCGGCGTGCTCAGCCCCCTGCTCTCGCTTCCGTCGGCACCCGCTGTTCCCAGCTCTGGCTGGGGCCACGAGAGGCTCGCTGACCCGCGTCTTGCCTACGTCTGGCTCTGGTTGAAGAGGCTGAAGAACCTTGGCATAACTGCGCCCATGGTGGTGAAGGAGTTCATCTGGTGCCGTGTTGCCCCGCTCCAGCGCCATTCTCGACCAATGTGGACCTTGTCCGGCAGCAAGGACCGCATGAGGCTACACGAGTCCGGGCTTCCTCTCGAGGCGCAACAAACTGTGCACGAGATCCTGACGGGCGACCCGTCGCCAGCTAACATGCCGGAGGAGGGTTGTCTCTTGTGCTGCTGCTCGAACAAGGTGGATTTCGTGAGGCAGATGCCCCCTTTCGATGAATGGGGACTACATCTGGCCGGTCTTGAAGGACCTCGCGAGAACCCTGTCCTCGTGCCTCCCTTGCCCGCCGCCAGCGCGGCGACCTCCCCGGAAGTGGGCGCAGGGGGGCGACAACCGTCGGCCGCTGGCGACGCAGCTGCTGAGGAATCGACGCTGCTCGGGGCTCTCGAAGGGTCGCCCCATGGCCCCTTGGAGATCCGTCCTGAGGAAGCGGCTGGAGGGGCGTCGCAGCCTGATATTCCTGAGGCCGCAGCCCCCGGGGCCCTGGCGCGTCGCCAGGAGGTGGAGGCCAAGGTCCCCACGCAGCTCGGCGCCCCTGAGGTCGCCTCCTCAGGAGCCACCCCAGCTGAGGGAGTCCTGGATTAGGGGGTCCTTGGATAGCGGAACTATATCCTTTTGTCGGACTGTTGGACTATGAAGATACAAGATTGAAGACTTCGTCCCGTGTCCGGATGGGACTCTCCTTGGCGTGGAAGGCAAGCTTGGCAATATGGATATGTAGATCTCCTCCCTTGTAACCGACTCTGTGTAACCCTAGCCCCCTCTGGTGTCTATATAAACTGGAGGGTTTAGTCCGTAGGACAACAACAATCATACCATAGGCTAGCTTCTAGGGTTTAGCCTCTACGATCTCGTGGTAGATCAACTCTTGTAATACTCATATCATCAAGATCAATCAAGCAGGAAGTAGGGTATTACCTCCATCGAGAGGGCCCGAACCTGGGTAAACATCGTGTCCCCCGCCTCCTGTTACCATCCGCCTTAGATGCACAGTTCGGGACCCCCTACCCGAGATACGCCGGTTTTGACACCGACATTGGTGCTTTCATTGAGAGTTCCACTTTGCCGTCATCATAAGGAAGGATGGCTCGTCTCGTTGTCAGGGACAACATCACCTCTGGGGGAGCCCTGGCTGTAGGCCAAACTCTTCGACTAGGCGGCTTCGTCATGACCGCCCGTTCGGCCGCTGCGCCGACGATGACTTCTCGGGTCATCGAAAACAGCCTCCACATCGGCTCGGAACTTACCGAGCGGATGAATCCAATGGAGCTCTCCTCTTTGAACGAGCTCTTGGATCGCATCGCCGCTTTGGGAGTCAGCTTAAACCCGACCAAAGGGAGATTAACTCTCCGCCGGTCACCCATCAGATAACGGTGGTGGAGGAGCAATGCAGCGATTCTTCCTCTATCTTGAGGACAAACTATGTCCGGATTCCCGAGCTCTCCGAGCCGGATACCCGTCTACGGGAGGACATCGCCCAAACCCTGAACCTAGAATCAGGCAGCGGGCCAGACCCACTGGGCAACATCCCGGAGCCCGAACTTCCAAGATCGGAAACTCCTCCGCCCCCAGGTCTCAGATCGGGTCAAAGTTCGGACTTAAATCCACCCACCCACCCAGATATAAACTATCTTTCCCACATTAGGCAAGAGCCCCAGGACACAGTACATCACTATTGGGCCAGATTCCTCCTTGTAATGAACAAGGTCAAGGACTGTCGCGAGGAAGACGCAATTTCGTTCTTTTGCAATAATTGCACGGACAAGGGAATCCTCAACGCCATAAGTCGCCGTGACATAGCACACTTCGCTGACTTGGCGGCCATAGTACAGAAGTACTGTGCGATGGAAAGCGCCTGGAAAACCCAAACAAAATTTTGGGATAATCCGGCTCTGACAAAACCCCCAGTCCGAACTAAAAGGGTGCACTCTCATAAGTCGCCCGACTCAATTACAAAGAAGCAAAAGCCCACTACAGGGCGTGGAACCGTATTGGAGGGATGGCTTAATGGGCCATGCAAAATTCACAGTACAGCGGATACCATACCAACACACAGCCTTAGAGCATGTTGGGTACTCCGGCAGGTGGCCAAGAGCGGTGAGGATCTCCTCATTAAAAATACCGCAGAGCACCACCCCGTGGATAACAACAATACAGTATTGACAGGCTTCGAGACTTTCGCCTCAAATAATAGGCGTAAGCGAGCACTCTGCAGCCTTGCCGAAGTCTGCCACGTGGCAACAATAAATCCAGGGAGCGACACGGCTATCACCTTCAATGCCAGTGACGAACCTAAATTCCGAACAGCCCGAGCACCCGCCGCCTTGGTCCTTAGTCCAAATGTAGACAGCTTTCGGCTTGCTAAAGTGCTCACGGACGGCGGCAGCGGATTAAACCTCATTTATGAGGAGACTCTTAAAAAAATGGAAATAGACAGAAACCGCATTGAGCAAAGCAGCACGACCTTCAGAGGAATCATCCCTAGTCGGGAGGCACGATGCGCTGGGAAAATCACACTAGATGTGGTATTCGGCACGCCGGAGAATTATAGGTCAGAAGAAATTACATTCCAAGTGGCCCCGTTCAGTAGTGGATACCACGCCCTTCTAGGGCGGGAGGCATTCACGATCTTCCAAGCCATACCCCATTACGGGTACATGAAGCTCAAAATGCCCGGGCCCAATGGAATCATCACTCTAGCTAGTGATCCGGACATAGCACTCCGCGCTGAAAACAAAACAGCCGCACTAGCCCTCGAGGCATTATCCGAAGCCCTCGCGGTCGAGGAATTAACTGCACCGCGCTCCACAATGGACAGGGACGATGTGATACTCGACAAAAGATCCAAGTCGACCTCTTTTAAACCAGCGGATGAAATTGTCAAATTCCAAGTCCACCCAACAGACCCTACAAAAACAGCATCCATCGGGGCACAATTAAACCCCGCTGTAGATGCCGCACTACGGGAGTTCCTGCGCGAGAATTGGGACATATTCACCTTGCATCCTTCAGACATGCCAGGAATCCCACACAGGCTGGCCGAGCATAGCCTTAACATTCTAAAGGGATTGAAGCCGGTCAAGCAGACTCTTCGGTGTTTCTCTGAACCTAAGCGACAAGCCATGGGAGAGGAGCTAGCCAAGTTACTGGAGGCCGGATTCATTAGAGAAATAAAACATCCGGACTGGCTCGCAAACCTGGTGATGGTACCAAAGAAGGACAAATCCTGGCGCCTATGCGTCGACTTCAAGGACCTTAATAAGGCTTGCCCAAAGGATCCCTTCCCCCTCCCTCGCATTGCTCAAATTATCGACGCTACCGCAGGACACGACTCATTGTGCTTCCTCGACGCATACTCCGGTTACCACCAAATTAAGATGGCGGAGTCCGATCAAGCCGCAACGGCATTTATCACTCCATACGGCCCCTTCTGTTTTAACATAATGCCCTTCGGGCTCAAAAACGCCGGTGCAACGTATCAACGCATGATTCAGACATGTCTGAAAAAACAGATCGGGAAAGCAGAGGAGGCATACGTAGACGATGTGGTCGTTAAAACCAGACACGTCGAATCCTTACTAGATGACTTGAGGCCCACGTTCGACAATCTCCGAACATACGACATCAAGCTCAATCCGGAAAAATGCGTTTTCGGCGTGCCCGCGGGAAAGCTCCTGGGCTTCATCATCTCCAGTAGAGGAATTGAAGTAAATCCGGCTAAAATCCGACCTCTGTCACAGTTGGCTATCCCAGCTGACCTCAAGCAAATCCAAAAGTTAACTGGATGCGTGGCGGCCTTAAGCCGCTTTATCTCCTGATTAGGAGAAAAGGCACTACCCCTTTATCGCCTTCTTCGGCGCACCGAACACTTTGAGTGGACGGACGCGACCACGGCCGGATTGGAAGAAATAAAAGCCATCCTGGCCACCAACCCAATCTTGGCTGCGCCAAATGTCGGCGAACCAATGCTGTTATATATAGCGGCAACTCACCAAGTTGTAAGCGCAGTGCTCGTCGTCGAACGAGAGACGGACGGACATAAATTCCTACTTCAAAAGCCGGTATATTATGTATCCACTGTCCTCACTCCATGCAAATCACGGTACCCACATTATCAAAAGATTGCATACACGGTATTTATGGCATCCCGGAAATTACGACACTACTTTCAAGAGTGTTCAATTACGGTGGCCTCGGAAGTACCACTCAACGACATAATAAACAACCGCGATGCCACGGGCCGGATTGCCAAATGGGCTATCGAGCTCCTCCCGTTCGACATAACATATAGACCACGGCGAGCCATTAAGTCGCAAGTACTCGCCGATTTTGTCGCCGAGTGGACAGAAGCCGAACTCCCTAAAGAATACGGCACGTATTCCAATTGGATCATGCACTTCGACGGCTCTAAAATGCTGGCTGGTCTGGGGGCTGACGTCGTCCTGACGTCCCCCACCGGAGATACAGTCCAATACATACTCCAAATACTATACACAGACTCCAACAATGCAGCCGAATACGAGGCCCTGTTACATGGTCTCCGGATGGCAGTTTCCATGGGCATTCAACGCCTGGAGGTGCATGGGGACTCAAACCTCGCAATATCTCAAATAAATGGAGACTTCGATGCCAAGGATCCGAAAATGGCGGCTTATCGCAATGTCGTCCTCAAAATGTCAGCTCGGTTCGAGGGGCTTGAATTCCACCATGTGGCTCGGGAAAACAATCAGGTGGTGGATATCCTCGCCCGTATCGGCGCTAAGCACGACCCTGTCCCACCTAACATCTTCTTGGAAAGGCTGTTTAAGCCATCCGTGGTATGGGAAGGGGACACCGGTAACAATAGTCCGGACCCAGCCACAACACCAGATACCGAACACTCCGACACAATCGGAGGCTCTGCCACCGAAATAACACCTTCAGCCCACGTGATAATGGCCGTCATCGCCCCGTGGACAGAACCATTCCTGGCCTAACCAGGCAGGAACTACCCGAGGACCAAAATGAGGCACGCTGCATAGTGCGGCGGTCTAAAGCCTACAAGGTCCACAGGGAGAGCTTTATAAGAAAAGCACTACCGAAGTCCTTCAAAGGTGCATCTCCGAAGAGGAAGGGCGGAAGCTTTTGGCAGAAATCCATGCTGGACTCGGCGGCCACCACGCTGCAGCCCGGGCCCTTGTAAGCAAGGCCTTCCGTACAGCTTTCTATTGGCCGACGGCCCGAGCAGACGCACAGGACCTTGTTCAACGTTGCGTCAGTTGCCAGCTTTTTGCAAACCAAAGCCATGTGCCGCCTACCACTCTCTAAACAATCCCCATTACTTGGCCCTTTGAGGTCTGGGGGCTTGATATGGTCGGACCCCTCAAAGGGGGAACCCATAAGAAAAAAATACCTATTGGTCATGGTGGACAAGTTCACCAAATGGATAGAAGCCAAACCAGTCAAAACGGCTGAATCCGGACTGGTGATAGACTTCATATCTGGGGTTGTACACCGTTATGGCATCCCCCACAACATCATCACCGACAACGGCTCGAACTTTACAGCCGACGAGGTAAAACTTTGGTGCAGCAACATTGGCATCAAGCTCGATTATGCTTCTGTCTATCACCCGCAAACTAATGGTCAAGTCGAGCGAGCAAATGGTCTTATCATGAGCGGCATTAAACCCAGATTAGTGCGGTCCTTAAAGGAATCAAACATGCACTGGGTAGAGGAGCTCGACTCCGTACTATGGGGGCTGCGGACCACGCTGAATCGCACTACCGGATACACACCGTTCTTTATGGTGTACGGCGCAGAGGCGGTACTGCCCTGCGAGATAATTCATGACTCACCTCGAGTGCGCATGTATGAAGAAAAAGAGGCTGAGCTCGATCGGCAGGACAGTTTGGACGCCCTGGAGGAGGAGCGTGACGTGGCAAAAGCCCGTTCCGCATTCTATCAGCAACAGGCTCGAAGGTATCAAAGCAAAGAAGTATGAGCCAAAGCTTATAACGTTGGCGAACTCGTTCTACGCCTACCGGAGAAGAAAAAGAACAAGCTCAAGCCCAAATGGGAAGGTCCCTTCATTATTGACCAGGTTCTGACCGGTGGAGCGTACCGTCTGCGGGATGCATCGGATAATCGACTCGAGCCACAGCCAGACTCCGAAGGTTCTACGCCTAGTGCCGGACTCTATGTTCGTCTCCTTACCTCCGTCAATTTTTACATATCCGTCATCTGTCTTTTCTCTCTTTCTCTCTTCTTTTTTCCTTTTCTTCAAGGCCTTAAAAGGCTAACTTGTGTCTTGACTACACAATCTTGACGCGCTAGCCGCGCTCATTATACCTGGGGGCTTCTTATACAGAAGCTTAATATAACTATTTTCCGGGCTTTATGCCCCACACATGTGTTATTCTTCCACATGTACCTTTTTTCGCCATTATATGCATCGATATGACTTAAGTTTTGGCCAAGCTGGGTTGCATGGCCCTTGTGTTTATGGCCTACGTTCCCGTTAATTCGGCTAGGGCATAAGGGGAGCACCTCTGCGATTGTTACTGCCGGGTCAGCCGGATGTGTACCTTAGACTGGGTGAAGCCGAAAGCTAGCATTCTTAAGGGAATACTCGGTCGGTGAACAAAAGATGACTTTTATTTATTTTAATACATGCCCCAGATGTTTATAGCCTGCATCTCTTTTCGCAGTTCGGACATGCACATTAGGGCATGCGTACCCAGGGAAAGGAACCCTTAACGGAACTATTCTCCCTGGAAGATGTTTCTTACTATCCATGTAATATAACATTGCTAGTTGGGTACTTGTCTGTTCAAGCACTTATGACCCCTATGCCTGGTTTCCATGCGTACCCCAGTTTTTACATAACCGAGCAGGTATTCGGATACACTCCGGACTATCGGGTCCAGAGGTCGAAGCGAAAAGGTCCGCCATGACAAATGATTTACAATCCGGCTAGGGACAATATATATCACTTGAAGTACACAGTCACTTAGACTGACTAAATTCTTCTTCTATACCATCCAACAGGTTGTCTAGCCTACAATCCTGTTGGGAATACTTTGCGGCTAATTCTACTTGGTCATACACCAAACTGACGGGGATCTCTTTCCCATCGGGCCCCACAGGTCCGACCTTGGCCATGTGGTTTGGGTTAGCTTTGGTATATCGCGTCTTCACCATGGCCCAGGCATCCCTTGCACCTTGTTGGCAGGCTGATATCTTCCATAATCGGAAGCGCCGCCGCGCTCCCTTGAGCTTCTCTATAAGCTCCCCCATGCATCCTGGCGGGGAAGCGGATGGCCACAAGGCTTGGGAAATACCCTGCATCACCTGCCGAACTTGTTTGTGCAGTTGTGAGAGCTCTGGTAGAAGATCACCCACAGACCCGGGCATCTCCTCCGCGGGACAACCCGTCAGCATAACTGCAGACATAACTCTGTTAGCCGGCTTGTTCGCCGAACTCTTTCAAAAGTTCGTTCAAGCACTTACTAAAAATGCCGTGTCGAAGCCGCTTATTCTCCTTCACGGAGTCCGCAAGCTGGGCTCGAACATCTTTCAGTTCCACGCCCAGCTGGATATTGGCGTCTTGGAGATCATTTTTCTCCTGCCTAACCCGTGTAAGCACGCGCTCGCCAGCATTTAGCTATCGATTAGCACGTTGCGCAACCCCCGGCACGGCCTCCGGATTCACTCCGGAGTCATCTGCAACATGTATTGTTAGATTTGCGTGCATGCCGCATACTATCTGGTACCTGTCATTCTTTGCAATGGAAACAAGTGTTACCAGAGGGGGCCTTCTCGGACTCCTTCAACGCGGCAACTGCGGCCCGTAGCTGGGCTTTGCACTCTTCCAGCTCTTGAGACAATCGGGTATTCTTCTCTGTAAGAACCTGCACAAATAATGATCCTTAAATCAGTTGTGTCAACTGTTTCAAGTCTCAGGGGCTACTGATATATATAATCATCAGATTTTCTTACCAGTATATCCTTTACATACTGGACCGTGGCTCTGGCAAGACCATTTTGAGTGGCACGGATGTACGCGTCTCCTGAGTTGAAGGCATCAAACGCCTCTTGGGAGAAACAAGCGTCACGGAGTACGGCCCGGCGACGCCTGTGATTCACTCTCCACTTCGGAATTTGTAGCGGATAATCTATCTGCATCCTCTGTAGGAGGAGCATCCGGCGTTCGCCCCGTGTTAGCTTCCGCCTCTATGTCCGGCCCTGGAGCCCGACTGGTGGAGGCGTGATCGGCAACCTCTTCGGACATAGTCCGGCGAGCGTTTTTCCTACTAGGAAATGTGGACGTTATTATATTTTAAAAGACGACAACCACGGAGCGAGGTTCTGTATCATACCTCTGCGACGGCGTCTCAGTCCTGACCGCCTTCCTTTTTAGCCTACCCGGCTTCGGTGCCCCTTGTTGGCGAGTCACTGCGGGTTTGGCATGGCGTCCCGAGGGCCTTCCCTGTAAGATACCATATGTGTATGGTAGGTGAAGTGCAAAAAAGGGGATCCTTCTCCGAAGTTGGGACTCCGGTTTTACTTACATGCGATGCAGGGAGTAGCCCAGGATAGTCGGCTATGATGGCCACCATGGCATCATCGCAGCTCAATTGATAGAATGTCATGTCGATCAGCTCCACAAATATGTCCAGATCCTCTTCGAGTCCGGGATCGAGGGCCCGGTCAGGGTCCTCCGGTTGTGGAGGCGGGTTGTTGACCTCCCTTACAACTTTTCGAAGTTCCTGCCATGAAACGACAAGGTAAGTACCTATGACCAAGAATGCGGGAAGGCTGGGAGTAAAAAGTGACAGCTCACCCAGCTTGGAGGGTTGTACATGGAGAATCCATCCCGTGGCTTAATGCGGATGAACTCCTCTTCCTCTCCCTTGTACAAATCGGACATATTTTTTGCTAGAGCAGCAACTGAGCCCGGTCTCTTACGCCCGCAGCGGGTGGCATCATCTTCCCCGTTAAAGTGCCACATGGGGTGCCCTCGATATTGAAGTTGCTGTACCCACCGCATTATACATATTGACATAACCTCGATTATTGTCAGTCCTGATTGAGCCAGCATTTTTATCCGGCCCATCAGGTAAAGGACTTCTCCGTTATCTTCCTCCTGAGGGCTCCGAGGGCGCCAGCTGCGGCATTTCTTCAGGGGAGCATTGTCGAACTCAGGGAGGCCCATCCAAATAGGGTCCGGAAGGGGGACGTCCTCCATATAAAACCACTCCGATGGCCAGTCCTCGGATGTCTTCTTCGGAGTACCGGACAGGTATCCGGTCCCGGCGATGCGCCATATTTCGGCTCCGCCCACTTGATACAGTGACCCCTCCTGTGTATGGGGTATGAGGCAGACTAGCCTCTTCCATAGCTCGAAATGAGTTTCGCAGCCCAGAAACAGCTCGCAAAGGGCGACATAGCCAGCAATGTGTAATATGGAGGCGGGAGTGAAACTATGCAGCTGGAGGCCATAGAACTCCAGGAGCCCGCGGAGGAACGGATGAATTGGAAATCCAAGCCCTCTTAATAAGTAAGGAATGAGGCATACCCGCTCCCCCATGGTTGGGCTGGGAAAGATCTCCGCTTGCTCCCCGCCGTTATAGGTGGTGAGCCCGGCTCGAACGGGGACCATATACGCTGGAGGGAGAAATCCCTGGGTCTGCAACTCTACTAATTGGATGTGGGGGACGGAACACTTCTTCCAATTGCCGGGCTTAGGGCTACGGGAGCGAGAGGAGGAGCTGCGACGACCGGCCATGTTGGAATGGATTTTTTTCGGGCGCGCTCCGATGGATACTCGCTGTGGGAGGATGGTGTGATCTGGATCTGAGAATCCCCGTCTCTTTAATAGATGATTTACCCACATGGCTAGGGTGGCAATTGTAAAACTGCCCCGACTTCTCGCATTCGCTCGACGCGTGGAGAATATCCATTATTAGGCGCAGAAGCAAAGGAGTGCAACATTTATGGGAAGCCAGACACTACTCAAACAAGTATTCAGAATTTGGAGAAGAACCCGCCTTGCAATGCCGAAGACAATCTGCGCGCCGGACTCATCGCCATTGAAGCCTGGTTCGCGGGCTACTGAGGGAGTCCTGGATTAGGGGGTCCTCGGACAGCCGGACTATATCCTTTCGCCGGACTGTTGGACTATGAAGATACAAGATTGAAGACTTCGTCCCGTGTCCGCATGGGACTCTCCTTGGCGTCGAAGGCAAGCTTGGCAATACGGATATGTAGATCTCCTCCCTTGTAACTGACTCTGTGTAACCCTAGCCCCCTCCGGTGTCTATATAAACCGGAGGGTTTAGTCCGTAGGACAACAACAATCATACCATAGGCTAGCTTCTAGGGTTTAGCCTGTACAATCTCGTGGTAGATCAACTCTTGTAATACTCATATCATCAAGATCAATCAAGCAGGAAGTAGGGTATTACCTCCATCGAGAGGGCCCGAACCTGGGTAAACATCGTGTCCCCCGCCTCCTGTTACCATCCGCCTTAGATGCACAGTTCGGGACCCCCTACCCGAGATCCGCCGGTTTTGACACCGACACCAGCCGCGCCCGGCGCTGGTGACCGCGCTCAGGGCTTCGGCCGGCTCCGACTGAACTTCGACACGCTCTGGAAGAGGAAGGGATCTCCAAGCTGTAGCGGTGATGCCTTCCGGCCATTAAAACAGAGGAAGTATATCGCCATTGACGAGTGAGTACCTTATCCTTGTAATTTTTCGAGTGCTGCTTCCCTCCTGACTGTGGCTCCTCAGGGTCCCTTCTGCTAAGGCGGTGAAATCTCCCGAGAAGCAACCTCCTCCTGCCTCAAGTCCCCTGCTGGCCTTGAGCGCCCCAAGCTAGCATGCCGCACCTAGCGCGAGGTCACCCGGAGAGGCAAGCGCGCCAGCCTGGTGCCTCGAACCCGCGTTCTTGCCGTCTCTCCTTCGTGGCCTTGCCTGGGGTGCGGAAGGCGTGCCAAGGGCTCCTCCTCTGGTTGTCGACCACGGCTAGGTGGCCTCAGCCGTGGCCTCTCCTTCGTGCAGCGAGCCGCTTCACCCCTGGGCTCCCGATAGGGCCCGAAGGGCGTCTGGCAAAGCACCGGCCCCCAGCCCCCTGCCGGGAGGAGGTGAGCCACCTCGAACCTCTTCAAAAACTTTCGGCATGGGGGACGGGCCCGGTCATGCATTCGAACTCGCGCGCAAGCAGGGTGCCGTCCGTCACGAGCTCTTCCGGGAGGCGATGGGTGCGCTGAGCCAGCTTGGGGAAGAGCTCGTGGATGTTGACGTCTGCCTTGAAGCTGAGGGTCTCCTGCTGGTGAACGAATGGCATCAACTGAAGGTGGCCATCAACCTCGGGGACCTCCAGCATGAGCATGCCGATGCGAAGGCCGAGGCATCCCTCACAACCTCGCGTGAGGCCAGCGCCTGGGCCTTGGAGGAGGCCCGGGAGGTAGGCCACCGCCACGAGGTCACCGAGAGGTGCAGGCAGGAGCTCCTGGCCCTGAATGCCTCCCTGGAGCAGCAAGTGGAGGCGCGCAGAGCTTCCTTGGCATCGATGAAGGGGGCTCAATTTGATGAGGAGGAGATCTTGAGGCGCGAGGAAGCGCTAATGCTGGAGGCCACGAAGCGCAGCCTCGAGCTTTAGCGGTTGGAGACGAGGGAGCATCAGGTTGCCGAAGCGGAAGATGCTGCCAGCACGCGCGAGGCCAGGGCCCAGGAGGAAGTTGACCGCAGGGTGGTCGAGGCTCATGCTGATCTTGCCAACATGCACGACCTGAAGCTGAAGCTCATGGAAGCCGAAGCTGAGGGCAGGACCGCCGCCCTCAGGTCACAACAGCTGCCTTGATCTCCATGCAGGCCGAGTTGGCCTCTGCCCGTGCCGAGCTGCTCCCGCTTCAGCAGTGAGTTACCAACGCCGAGTCATTCACGCAGCAGAGCAGGGAAGAGGCGCTCCGCCGGCAGATGTTGCAGGAAGAGCACACTCCCATGCTCCGGGACCTCAGGACGAGGGCCAACCAGGCGCTGGGCGCCATTTGTGATGAACACGCCCCTCATGAAGACTATGCCAGCCACCTCCGCTTCTTCACTGATGTCATGACGCGCCTGGAGAGCCAGGCTGAGAGGGCTCACGAGCTTGTCGAGGAGAAGAGCCGAGGCCTCCTCGGGCGTGCGTTTTCCCACCTTTTCAGCCATCTCCAGAACATCAATCCTGACTTTGACTTTGACGCTGCCATCGCCCCGGAGCCCGAGGTCATCCAGGACAACCTAGCGCGCTGGGTGGACGACAATGTGGATGCTCTGGTCAGGGCCTTTGCTTCTGATGATGACGGAGTGGTGGTCATGGCGGATGAGGGCGGCGCGGTTGATGACGATGAAGATAGCGCCAGTGACAGCGCCAGCAACATAGCCGGGAGCGATTCGGAAGGCGTGGCGAGCGACATGTCCGACTGAGCCCACACTCCTTTATTTAGAACCTTAGTCCAGTCGGGCTTTAAACTGATTTGGCAGCTGCGGATGTGCATTTCTTCCGAGGGGAGTCCTTTGCGGGCTCGCGAGGTTTTGGTCTCCTAAGGGGTCTGCTAGTCCACCCGAGAGGGCCTCGCGAGAAGCGAGTGCCAGTCATGGCGGGGTGCGTGCATAGTGCGTGCATGCCACGGCCAGCCCCCGCTCGCGAGGTGCTCGAAAGGGGGGAGGTAGCAGACGCAAATCTCAAAACAAGGCACGAATCCAGAAACTCACGAAATCAACACGAACGAGAAAGGATGCCCCCATGCTTGCCAAAAAAAATACAATTTCGAGTTCGAATCCAAAAAGGCGGCAAAACGAGCTACAGAAAAGAGGGGTTGAAAGCAAATGGCCGTGTCCGGCACCTAGCTAGTCTTCTTGTCTTCCCACCAGCGCGGAGCTAAGTGCTTTCACAGGCCATGAGCATAGTCATTGGGGGACAGTGTCGACGGCCAGCGCGGAGCATGGTGCTTCCACTAGGACGTGGGCGGGAGCCCCCGAGGCCCGAGGGCAGCTCTCCGGAGACTCTGGGGCATGTACAGCCCCACTCATTATTACGTGAGAGTGTCACGGGCGGAGACCTTCACAAGCTTGAGCCTTGCTTCATATCGCCAGACGAGGGCCCCGCCTTGCGCCTCCCTCGACCACCGTTGGGGTGTCCAGAAACCAGGACAATGCCAAGGGCCAAAGGGGACGCTAGCGGCATCCTCGGCGACCATGGGCCCTCTGCCGGGGGGAAGGCACGCCAGTGCCTCCCCGACAGAGGACCTACCTCCGGGCGATGCCTTGCTCCGTGTGATGCGGGGAGGGGCCTTGCTCCAGGTCCCTCCCGTGCAGCCCCTAGCGCACTTCCCTTGGTGGATGTGAGGCTGCCGCGCTGGGGTCGTCGTCCACCGCTGTGACCTGATCCACCTGCGACCCATGGTTAGCGTAAGCCTGTTCCTGAGAGATTAGCGGTACCCTGCGGTTGTTGTCATCGGCGGGGTCGGCGAGGCTCCCGGGTGTCTCCTGGAAGGCCTCAATTTCCAGCATCTCCTCTTCCCAACCTGGCTCGAGGAACGAGTCGGGGTCCTCCGCCGGCGTGTACTCTCGGTCCATCATGCGGGGCACATAGGCCTCCGGAGCTGCCGCCTCGGAACCCCCGCCGAGACGCCTCGCGCCCCGCGCCGCCGGGCCCAGCGCGCCGCCCTGGGGGTGGTAGGGTGGCATCCTGATGGGGCCGTGGGGGGCAACGTTCGTGACTGCGCCCACTGGGGGAGGCATAGGTGCGGCTAGGTGCCCGGCACCGCTGGCCGTGTCGACACCGATGAACCCTCCTGGAGCGCCTGGGAGCACGCGGGCACGACGAGGCCCACCGTGCAATCTGGCCACAACTTGAGGCATAGGTAAGGATAAGAAAGGTGGCGTACCCCTGGTTGCGGCGTCCAACAGCTCAGCGATGCGCTCCAGCAATGCATCGCAGCCGCTCTCTGCCAGTCCGCACCGCAGCAGCTCCTGCGCCACTATGAGTGCGGCTCTCATGTTTGTTTGTTCCCCAGACTTGCCTGAGGAGATGTGTTCTTGAGCTCGGTGAGCTTGTGTGTGTGGATGGAATGGATCTGATCTAGGATCCGTTCTCCCCTTCCTATGGTGGTGGCTAGTCCTATTTATAAAGGCCCGGGTCCTCTTCCCAAATATCAGGCGGGAAGGGATCCCACAACGGCCATTTGAAGGGGGATAGCTAGTACAAGCTATCCTGACAAAAGGTGGTCTTCGCCTGCCAAAGGCTCTGGTGGTGACGCCGTCGTGGGCTCCGCGATGACCTCAATCCTGCCGTCCCGCTGGTCTACCTCCTGAGGAGAGGTGTTCTTGAGCTCGGTGAGCTTGTGTGTGTGGATGGAATGGATCTGATCCAGGATCTGTTCTCCCCTTCCTATGGTGGTGGCTAGTCCTATTTATAGGGGCTCGGGTCCTCTTCCCAAATATCAGGCGGGAAGGGATCCCACAACGGCCATTTAAAGGGGGACAACTAGTACAAGCTATCCTCACAAAAGGTGGTCTTCGCCTGCCAAATCCTCTGGTGGTGACACCGTCGTGGGCTCCGCGATGACCTCAATCCTGCCGTCCCGCTGGTCTTGATCTTGTTGCACTGATATGGAAACCTTTGCCTGATGCCTCGGGACTCCTCGCCTACGCGTGCTCCTTTAGCACCAAAGAGGAAACCAGTACTTTGCACCCGCTGGCGCCCCCTGGCCTTTGTCGTCATGGCTCACATCATGGGAACCTCCTGAGGTGCCCCTCGCCTTGATCTCTCCGCTCCTCGCGAGCCAGCCTAGCGAGGCTGCCCCTTAGGAGGCCTTGTGTCACCCGCCTCGTGAGGCTTGGCCCCTCGCGAGGGTCTTGAGTGTTTGCTGGTGAAGATGGGCCGTACCAGGCCGTTAGTGGAGCCACGCCGTGGGCCGCAAGCAGGCAAGTCTGGGGACCCCCGTTCCCAGAATGCCGACAAAACTTAAGTCAAATTGATGCATATGATGGCTCAAAATGATATAGGAAGGTTGGAAACATGACAAAACTGATGGTTGCACAAAGAATATATTACTGGATTCGTAAAAGAAGCCCCCAGGTGAAAAATCTATGGTACATTTAAAGATGTTTTGCCGAGAGAAACTTAACGTAGCTCATCGTAACCAAACACAACCTAGAAAATAGTAGCCACATGAAGAAAGAAAAATATAAATCCAAGAAGGATAAGACGAAGAGGACGATGGCGTCAGTTTAGACGTAGAAGCACCGAAGCCGACCTGCATTCCATGGGTTTGGTTCGAGGCAGTTATCCTTTGGGTCGCGGAGATGGTACGCTCCCCCTGCGAATACCTGATCAATTATAAAGGGCCTTCCCATTTGGGCAATAATTTGTGATTTTGCTTCTCCGGAAAGCACAGGACGAGGTCGCCCATGTTATAACCCTTTGCCCATACGTCCATGCTCTGATATCGTCTAACTTGCTGCTGATAAAGAGCAGAACGGGCCCGAGCTAGGTCACGCTCTCCTTCCACGGCATCTAGGTCGTCTTGCTGATCCAGCTCAGCTTCCTTTTCTTCATACATGCACACTCGAGGTGCATCGTGAATAAGGTCACTGGGCAGAACAACCTTTGCCCGTACACCATGAAGAATAGCGTATAGCCCGTGGAGCGATTGGGGGTGTTGCGCAAGCCCCATAGTACAGAGTCGAGCTCCTCCACCTAGTGGCAATCGGAGTCTTTCAAAGATTAGACCATACAAGCTTAATGCCACTCAAAATTCGACCGTTGGCTTGCTCGACTTGTCCATTGGACTGTGGGTGGTATACAGAGGCATAGTAAAGCTTAATGCCTAAGTTAGTACATCAGTCCTATACTTCTTGGGCAGTAAAATTGGATCCATTGTCCATTATTATGCTATGGGGGACACCATAACGATGAACCACGCAAGATATGAAATCAATGACCGGCCCGGACTTGGCCGGGGTTACTAGTTTCGCCTCGATCCATTTTGAGAATTTGTCTACCATAACGAGTAGATACTTCTTTTTCTTGGTCCCCCTTTATGTGGTCCGACCATGTATAGCCCCCAGAGCATAAAAGACCAAGTGATCAGTATTGTCCGAAGGGTCGTAGGGGGAATGTGACTTTGATTTGCAAAGAGCTAGCAACCAACACAATGTTGGACCAGTGCTTGGGCGTCTGAGCGGGCGGTGGACCAAAAGAACCCAGCTCAAAAAGCCTTGCTGACCAGGGCCCGATCTGCTGCATGGTGACCACCCATGCCAGCGTGAATCTTGGCCAAGAGCCGTCTCCCCTCCTCTTCAGATATGCATCTTTGCAGGACTCCGGTGTTGCTTTTCTTGTAAAGTTCGCCCTCATGAACCTTATAGGCTTTAGATCGCCGAATTATGCGCCTTGCCTCAGTCTGGTCATTGGGCAGCTCTTGGCAGAGGAGATAGGCGAGGAAGGGTGTAGTCCATGGCGTGATTACTGACATGACTTCATGGGCCAAAGGCGTTTCTTCGATTGCCGAGCCCCCGATAATTCCGTCGTCTGGTTCGGTGGTTGGGGGAATGAGCGTTCCAGAATCATTGATATTGGCGTCCTTGCCATCATCCTGCCACACCACGAACAACTTAGAGAGTCGTTCTAGAAAGGTGTTCTTGGGAACGGGATCACGTAGCACCCATTCGAGCAAGAACATCCACAACCTGATTGTTGTCTCTAGAGACATGATGGAACTCAAGCCCCTGAAACCGGGCGGATATTTTTAGGCGGCATTGCGGCATGATGTCATTTTTGGGTCTTTTGTGTGGAATTCACCAATAAACTAAGAGATGGTGAGATTAGAGTCTCCCCGTATCTCAAGCCACTGTATGCCCATTGACAATGCCATCCGAAGTCCATGCAACAGAGCCTCGTATTCGGCTGCGTTGTTAGAGTCGGTGTACATGATTTGTAGTACGTACCCGATATTGTCGTCCATGAGATATGTGAGAACCACTCCATCCCCCAGTCCGGCGAGCACTTTGGAGCCGTCGAAGTACATCATCCAATGCGAGTATGTACTGTACTCTCTAGGGAGCTCGGCTTCCGTCCATTCGACCACAAAATTCGCCAACACCTGAGATTTAATAGCTCGGCGCGGTTGGTATGTGATTTCAAAAGGGAGGAGCTCAATCGCCCATTTGGCTATACGGCCAGTAGCTTCCCTGTTGTTAATTATATCACTCAGGGGTACTTCGGATGCCACCGTGACCGAACACTTGAAAATAGTGTCGGAGCTTTCGGGATGCCATGAAAACTGAGTAGGCGATCTTTTGGTAATGTGGATACCTTGTTTTACACAGGGTGAGCACCTTGGATACATAGTAGACTGGCTTTTGCACATGGAGCTTGTGACCCTCTACCTCTCATTCAACAACGAGGACTGCACTGACCACCTGTTTTGTGGCCGAAATGTATAGCAGCATTGGCTCACCAAAGCTGGGTGCTGCCAAGATGAAATTACTGGGCAATAATGTTTTAACTTCCTCCAATGTAGTCACTGCCTCAGTAGTCCATTTGGAGTTTTTGGTCCGTTTAATCAGCCTGTAGGGTAAGGCCTTTTCACCAAGCCGTGAAACAAAGTGGCTCAAGGCTGCCACACAACCGGCCAATTTTTGGACGTGTTTTAGCTCGGTAGGAACTGCTAGCTGGGACAGGGCTCGGATTTTGGCCGGATTAGCCTCTATCCTCTATGGCAGACAATAAATCCGAGCAGCTTTCCCGTGGGTACCCCGAAGAAAAATTTGTCTGGAATGAGCCGTATATCGTAAGTTCGCAGACTGTCCAAGGTTTGGCGGAGTTCGTCCACCAGATGACTAATGTGCCTGGTTTTAATGACCACGCCATCAACATATGCCTCGACTATTTTGCCGATTTGCTTCGCCATACATGTCTGGATCATGTGCTGGTAAGTAGCGCCTGCATTTTTAATCCGAAGGGCAGAGTGTTGAAGCAGAACGACCCATAGGGGGTGATGAAGGTTGTGGCCGCTTGATCAGACTCCTTCATTTTAATCTGATGGTATCCTGAGTAAGCATCGAGAAAAAACAGTGAGTCATGTCCAGCGGTCGCATCTATGATCTGGTCAATGCGGGGCAGGGAGAAAGGATCCTTGGGGCAGGATTTATTTAGGTCTTCAAACTTGATGCACAGCCGTCATGATTTGTCCTTCTTAGGCACCGTGACCAGATTAGCTAGCCACTTGGGATGTTTGATGTCTCGGATGAATCCGGCATTGAGCAATTTGGCTAGTTCCTCACGCATGACCGACGCTTGGGTTCAGAGAATCAGCGGAGCGCCTATTTGACTGCCTTGAAGACTTTTAGTTATATTAAGGCTGTGCTTGGCTAGATTTCATGGGATGCCGGGCATATCTGAAGGGTGCTAAGCGAAGATGTCCCAGTTTTCGCGCAAAAAATTGCGCAATGCCTCATCAATCGCGGGGTCCAACTGAGCTCCAATGGATGTTGTTTTGTTAGGGTCTGTCAGATGCACTTGAAATTTGGCGATTTCATCTGCTAGCATAAACAATGTGGATTTGGGCCTTTTTTCGAGGATTACATTGTCCTTATCCATCATTGAAAGGAGAGAGGTTAATTCCTCGGCAGCGAGGGCCTCGGATATTGCTTCGAGGGTGAGCGATGCAGTTTTGTTCTCGGCCCGAGAGCTCTATCCGGGTTAGTTGTCACTATGATCACGCCATTAGGCCCTGACATCTTGAGTTTCATATACCCATAATGTGGGATAGCATGGAGTCGTGCAAATGCGTCACGCCCAAATAATGCATGGTAACCGCTGCGGAAGGGCACAATGTGGAAAGTAATTCCTCGTATTTGTAGTTCTCGGGAGTTCCATATACTACATCGAGAGTAACATGGCTAGTGCAATGTGCCTCTTTTCCGGGGATGATCCGTCGCTGCGGAAGGGCACAATGTGGAAGAGTAATTCCTCGGATATGTAGTTCCCGGGAGTTCCATGTACTACATTGAGAGTAACATGGCCAGTGCAATGTGCCTCTTTTCCGGGGATAATCCCTCAAAAGGTAGTGCGACTTTGTTCGATGCGAGATCTATCGAACTGCATTTTGTCCAAGGTATCCTTGTAAATGAGGTTTGACCCGCTACCACCGTCCATCAGCACCTTATGGAGGCGGAATCCGTCAACTATGGGATCAAGGACAAGGGCGGCAGGTGCTCAGATTGGGCGGTATCTCGGCTAGTCTTCTTTGTCGAAGGTGATGGGTGTTTCTATCAATGAGTCCACTGCCGGCATGTGGTGTATTTGGTCGAGCTCTCGAAGGGATCTTTTCCTCTGATTTTTTAAGGAATATGTCTCGTAGATCGTTAGGATCTCGGTGTCGTCATCCATCGATGGACATCTTCTTAAGTGTGATACTCTGAGTATGGCTTCTCCGCTTTTGGCAACTTGTTTGACCACCCAGCAAGCTCGAAGGCTATGGGTTGGGTTTGTATTGAGCAGGATAGAGTGCATAGGGCATGGTTTGTCCAGCAGTTCATCAAGGACCATTCTGGCTCCTGCCAAGGTTTCTTATTTTTCTCGAATGACTCATATTTAGCTGACTAGCGAGAGTGTGCACGCTTTGCCTGAGCTTCTCTAGATTCCTCTGCCTGGATTGACTCTTTTTGCTCTTGCTGAGCTTGCGAAGCATCCTCCATCGCAGTATTTGCGCACTAGGTTTGGTAGCTCGGAAAAGTTTTGAATGTGGCAGCGAGCGAGGGCGTTTAGGAGGCCTCCATCTCAGCAGTTATGCCGGAAAGTCGCCAGGATTTCCTGGCTGTAGCAATCCGCTATCTTGTTTTTGACAAGGAGGAATGTAGTACAGAATTGCCATACTGTTTCTCCGGGCTGTTGTTTCACATACATTAGATCCCATATGTCCGGCACAAAATTTGATCCCATTAGGATGCGAGTCCGGAGTCTTAGTGGCCGAGTCCTGGGCCGACGTGGCATCTGATGTGCCGGGCTCTGGGCCCAGATTTTCAGCTAGGTACGGCTGCGTAGACTCGAGGTTGTGTGCTGAATCAGACCCAGGCTTTGGACCCTCTCCGGGATGAAGGTCGGATTCTGAGCTAGAGGAGGGAGCTGGATGATTGGAGATTTGTTCCCAATCCTTTCTTGGCTCGGGAGGTAGTAGGGGCGAGCTCTCGACCAAGTCTTCAACAGTGGCGACTAAGTGGGTGACAGGCGGGATGTAAATTTCCCTGTCGTCAGCTTTAAGTACGATTTGATCATAAACCAAGGACTGGCCATCGGTAATCCCCATGGCTTGGACTCGATTTAGCATCCCATTAAATAATGAGAGATCTGTCGGGTCCATATTTCGGCAGTGCTCGGGTTTGATTTGCAATGTAGCTGCGCCAGGAGCGTTCGAAATCGCTCCAAATTCGTGCTCGGTCGAGGCTGACCCTGGGCTGTTGAGCGTAGAGATTGGATCCGAGCTCAAGGTCGGATCTGGAGTGGTGACCAACCTGACAACGGGGTAAGCCATACCCGAAGTTAAAGCCTCAGGGTTTGCGAGTTCCTCTGGCGAAGTCGAGGACCCTGCGAGAATAAGATCTCCCCAGGACTAAGTGACAAATTCTAGGTTTCCAAACCTGATCTCCTAATTGGGGGCGAAGCACTAACTCGGCGGAGTCGGTTGGTCGGATCAGCGTGTAGCACGATGCTACCTGAAAGTGCTAGTTATCGACTAGAGGGGGGGTGTGAATAGGCGATTTTATGAAAGTCTTCGTAAGATGCAAAATCTTCGAAGACAGACAACCAAACAACACCTATATGATATGCAGCGGAAGATAAGCTACACTAGACAGGTTATAGTCAAGTAGACAGTACAATGAAAGCACGAAGAGTAGTAGCAGCTAGGTAGAACATATCGGAATGGAAGACAGTATGAAACCAAACACACAAAAGACTTCACACATTGAAGTCAAACAGATCAGGCAAACAAGCAATGACTTCACGAAGACAAACTGAAATGTAAAGGAGGTAGGGAATGGAACCAGTTGCTTGGTGAAGACAAGGATTTGGTAGACCAATTCCAATTGCTGTGACAACTGTACGTCTGGTTAGGGAGGCTGAGATTGAACTCAGAAGACCATGTCTTCACCTTATTCCCCTTGAGCTAAGGACACTTAGTCCTCGTTCAATCACTCTGGCAAGTCTTCAAGGTAGACTTCCAAACCTTCACAGACTCCGTTCATCGGCGATCTACAATGACTCTTGGATCCTCAGAACGTGACGCCTAACCGGCTGGAGGATACACAGTCCTCAAGTGTAACAAGTCTTCAGGTCATGCAGATAGATAGACTTCAGTGATTCCTAACACTCTTTGGCCCTAGGTGTTTTAAGCTTTGTCCTCGCAAGCATTCTCTCTTTCAAAGGCTTTAGAGGTGGGTTGCTCTCACACGACAAAAGCCGTGCACTAACTCTGAGTAGCCACCAATTTATGGTGTAGGGGGTGGGCTATTTATAGCCAGGAGGCAACCCAACATGATATGTCTGAAATGACCCTGGGTCACTAAGGAACTGACACATGTCCAACGATCGGATTTCTAACACACGCGACAGCTTGACTTGGGCTACAAGCAAAGCTGACTCATCCAACTCTGGATAAGATTTACTCTCATTGTCTTCACTTGAAGACATAGGATTTGGGTTGAGCATCACGTCAGTCTTCTGACTTTGTTCACTGGGACCCCACTTAACAGTTCGGTGGTTCCTATGACTCAAGACAGAAGAAAACGAAACTACGAAAGAAACTATGTCTTCACACTCCATTGTCTTCAAGTGCATGTCTACACACATCACTATCATCGACGTGTATATCTTCACGAACCACCATTGTCTTCAATGTCTTCATACATTTTTAGGGGTCATCTCTGGTAGGTAAACCGAATCAATGAGGGGCTTCTACCTGTGTTATCCGGCAATTCTCGCAAACACATTAGTCCCTCAACCATGTTTGTCGTCAATACTCCAAAACCAACTAGAGGTGGCACTAGATGCACTTACAATCTCCCCCTTTTTGGTAATTGATGACATACTGGTTGAAGTTTTCAACGGGGATAAAATTATGTGAAAGTTAAAGAACGCGGTCATTGGCTTCATGGAGTTGAAATGGCTCCCCCTGAAGATGTGCATATAAGTAATTCGCCCTTGAATGCAAATGCACATGGAAGGTTCTGCTTGGTCGAGATCTCCTTCAACTCATGAAGACAATTCATCGTGCATACAAAAATGTAATGAAGATAATGACATGCACAATGAGAAATGGGGGTCTGTAGAATGACTTCATGCGGAATTTATGATCGCAATAAATGGTAGCAGCAAAAGTGGCAGACGACCATCAAGTTTTAAGTGTTACAACTAAAAACCCAACAGTTCAAGAATGAGAGTTGCCAAACTTAGCAAAACTAAGCACCCGACCCATATAGACCCGCTTGAAGACTATCAACTCATACGTTTCTCCCCCTTTTGTCAGGAATGACCAAAAAGGTGTGAAGACATAGAGCGCCTAAGTGTTCCTGAAGGTGTTGGTGAAGATGTTGGGGCAGCAGGGTCGACGGTGGAGTTGGGCGGTGCAGACGGGCCTGATGCAGAATCCTGATGCAGTGAAGCCATAGCTAGTGAAGTGGCATCGTCCTCTTCATCAATGACTCGGACAACAATAGTTGGAGCCGAAGATGAGTACTTAGAATCTTGAATTGAAGGTGTTGGACGCTAGCTTGCTGACTGTGGAGACCTGGAGTCAAACTTGAATTTTTCAGTGAAACCATCTGCTTGAAGATCATCTTCAAAACGTAGCAGTGTGAGGCTCTTCCAGGCATGTCGATAGGCTTCATGAGCAACAAATGAGTTCTTGGTGGCGAGGTTGCGTATGCGATTGACATTAACAAGGAGTCTCTGCATCTAGCGCTTCATCCAGTCATGATGCCTATCCTGCTTCTGATGAAGTGAAACAAGAAGCTCTCGGTCATTCAGCACACGGGCACGCTTCTGAGGCCTATGGGCTACCGTGCTGGCTGTTGCATCAGTGTTGGCACGATGCGGCAGCCTGAGCTGACCAACAAGAGGACCAACAGTTGTAGGTGGATTCGGCACATGGACGCCTCCAAGTGGCTGTGTGAAGCTTTGGAAGGCAGCATTGTCTTCACGAATAGGTTACTTGGCAGGCTCAGGATATATGGCTTCATGAGACATATCCACTTCAGGCAAAAAGACGACATGGTTGCACGCTGAAGCTTGATAATTGATGGTGGAGTGAAGCTTAATCAGCCGCATGACCCATGGAGTATAGAACTTGAGACCAAACAAATCAATGCCTGAAGCAATCAACTTACATATGAAGAAGTCTTTGTATTCAAACTGATGCCATTGATTATGCAGAAGACCAAAGTCTTCATAGAGCCTTCAATCTTGGCATGAGGAGAATGCCCTTTGATTGGCCATAGAGTATGCCTCAATATGTGGTAGATGGTGCGGGGCAAGTACTCGAGGTCATTGACGAAGAATTCCTTGGGGTACTTAGCATCAACAGGAAAAGGCTTCATCATGCTTAACATTTGACTCATGTTGGGCTCTGGCTTCTGAAAGATGCTCTACAATTCTTGTTCATAACACTGCCAACCAGGCTCATAGAGATCACTAGGAGCGGGCAAGGAAGTTAGCTTGATGATGTCTTGAGCTTTGGCTTCACGATGTACATCACCTGACATCCACTCAAGGACCCATGTCTTCAGATCCCTGTTGTAGCCTGAGATGTGAAGAGTGGCATAGAATTGCAGCAAGAGTTCCTCATTCCAGTGCTCCTTGTCGATGACAAATGGGAGCAAGCCAACTTTACGAAAACAATCAAGAGCTTCTTCAAGGCAAGGGAGTCCAGCACTGGCGTCGTAGCACAGGCGCTTGTGAGGGAAGATCCTATCCTGGTTATACAGAATACATGAGTACATCGCTGGTGGCTCCAGAACCTGTCGGAGGAGATCTTGGGATGCTTGTAAGGATTCTTGGCCTTGTTAAAGAATGTGTTGTGCTCTCTAAAGATTAAGACACTGAAAGCACCCTCAGCTGTAACAACACTTGGAAGCCTTGGCAATCTGGGCTTAGGCTTCTATGTTCGAGGCCTTTGCTCAACATGGTAATCATATTGGGGACCATGAGCAACTTGAGGTGTCAAAATAGGCCACCTCACGCTGATGAGCTCACCTTCACGATTGAAGGCTCTTGCCATTGTGTGTGGAATAGGTGGAACCGCAACAACATCCGACGAGGATGGTTGAAGGTCTTTTGCGGCTTCAGGGGCTTCAGACTGAAGGATGGCTTTAGGAGGTGCATTGACTTCAGCCATGACAACGTCATTGGCTTCAGTAGTAGGGTCAGCATCATCATCATTTGTAGGGGCTTTAGTGGATTCAATAACTTGTGGGTCAGGCACAATCACATCTTGATTTCTTTCTTGGTTCAACTGTAGGGGGAATAACAGCTTGATCTTCTTCATTTTCATCGGGTGATGCAGCCGGAATATCTTCAACCTCTTTGGCTTCAGACTCTTGAGCAGTTTCTGTAGGGATGGCTTCAGGGAACACTTGACGTGCTAATGAGCTTGTGGCTTGCACATCCTCTTCAGGAATGCTCGACATGGAGACCATTGGCCTTGGGCCTCGGTGACGCCTGTGGTGAGGAAGTGGCCTTCTCCATGTCTTCAGGGGTGTCTTGTGGATTCTCAATCACTAAAGTAGTGACATGAGCTGGTGGAGTAGGTGGTATGACTTCATGGAGTGGTGTGTTGGGGTGTTATTCTTCTCAGAAATCATCATGTGTGATTGGCGTCGTGGGACCACCAATACTGATCTGTTCACTGCTCGAGGGAGCAAGCGATGATACCAGCTTGGGCATGATCTGGGGGTACTAAGGAAGGACTTCATCATCAACTACATTGTCTTCATGACCAATGTCTTCAGCTGCGGTGGAGTCAGCAGCTGGAATTTCTTCAGACTCATGAGCCTCTGTGGTAGTAGGCTCATGAACAACCTGTCGGGGCTCGCGGTTGGAGGAGGCAGGAATGGCAACTGAGATAGGTTCAACAAGCAACGGCTCTCCAGGAGCATATGAGGCAGTTTGTCCTTGTGCCCTTCGTGAAGCCTTAGAGGACTTCTCCAACCTCTTCTGTAAAGGAGCAGCATTAGAGGCTTCTTGATGCTTTCACTTCTTGGCTTCAACCTCAACCTGATTTGCCTTCTTTTTCCTAGAAGCAGCTGATGGGACCTTTGGCTTCGAGCCAGTCATGCTGGCAGGGAAGACAACACTTGGTCTTTCCTGCCTTGGAGCTTCGTCTTTAGCTTGCATTGGTTTCTTCTTCCTGATGGCCAATTGGGGGTCAATGCCAGGACGCCCAAGGGCCTTTCTATTCACAGCTTCATTGTGAGCCTGTACGCACTTCTCTGCATAGTACTTCAGGCACTCTCGAGAGCCTCTGGCTTCATCGCGACGCTTATGGAACTCAGCCTTTAGATCTGCAATCATCTTCCAGAAGTTTTGCACATCAGTGACACTGAGCTTGGCCATATGCTTCTTGGCTATGCAATCATCTCATGGTCGATCTTGTTCTTCTGCTCAATGAACTTCTAAGCAATAGCAAGCTCTTTGGCTATGCAGCCCTGGAATGCGACACTGATGTCAATTGGTAGCTGCAGATCATCAATTGTGAGAGTTGTATCTTTAAGCCATTCATCGGTGAAGTTGTTGAGTATGTCAGCATCAAATAGAGGCAAATCTTTGAAGATTTCAGCCTCATGCTTGCTCTTGATTAGCATCTCAAGGGCATCATCAACAAGATCTTCATCACTTGACAAATCAATGACACCCTCTTCATATCACAGGATGCTGGCTGGAGTAAGGCCTTGCCCAAAAATTTTCTTAGGTTTCTTGGAGGTGCGAGATAAATCTTCAGACTGCACACTGGGTTCAGGCGGTGTAGATTTCAATGGCTTCACTCTTGAAGCCTTTGGAGCGGCAGCAGACATTGAAGCCTTAGCCTTCTTCACAGGCTTCAGGGGCTGTGGAAGCTCAGCATGTTCCTCATCCTCAGCAGCTTCTTCAACACTGGCCCTTTGAGTGGCACAATGTGCCAGAAATGAGTCAAAATCCTCAAAGGGGCCAATGAGATTTGGCTCAGCTTCGTGACTGCCATCTGGCCTTGGAGCGGCTGGACCTGGGTTGAAGTCAATCCCAAGGTCCTTCTTGTTTTGAACTGCTGAAGCCTTAGCAAACTGAAGATTGGCTTCAAACAGATCATCCTCACGACACCATCAAAGACTTGATGGGTCGGCATTTTCAGGCATTGGGCCTGGACCATGCAAGGAAAGAAGCCTTTAGCAATGGCTTCAGCCTTGGTCTTGGGTTGAAACTTCTTGTATATGATATCTGCCCATGGGGGCCTCACAACATTCTTGTCTGCGTATTTTGGAGTCACAAAATGATATAGGAACCACTGCTCTGTCCAATATCTGCTAATCCATTGGACTCTGGACTTGCGCTCACCATAGGTTTCTTCAGAGTCAGACTTGTACATCTCATATAGATCTAGTGGCAACACTGGTACGCATCAGTGCTATACAAACAGTTTTTAAACCCTTTCTGCAACGGTGTTTGGAACCGTCGCCAAGTGAGTGACTGAGGTAGGGGGTCCTTCCCACATGACCCAAAAACTGTCGGGGATATGCCCTCCTAGCACATACGCTCGGCAAAATAAGGTTGTGTGCGACCGACGAGTGCTCAAATACGGTTATACGTACAATAGTGCTAAAAATACAATTATACAGGAGAAATCATTTCTGGTCGTCAGTACATCCCACATAGTCAGTCCCCGCTAAACGTTTCCGTTCGTATGTACATTCCACACAGTCAATCCAAGGAATACGTTTCTATTAGTATGTCATCGCACACGCTCTTCTATGACAAAACGTTTGCGATGCGCGCAACATCACAAACAGTCCATAATTTTGAAGCATGTGTGATAAGGTGACTATCGCAAACATTTAATAAGAAAGAACTATGTGCGATGCTGTTGTTAATCACACACCTTTTTTCTTGGCTGATCATGTGTGCAGTGGAGATTAATCGCACACGTAGTGATCCTAGAAACGTGTCTGATCTCCACGTCTATCGCAGTCGTTTCGCTTTCGCAAACCGTGTGCAGTGTAATCCCTAATTAATCCCTAATTTAAAAATCACATGTTTTTAATTTGAAAGTAGGCAATCACTTATTTCATATCCAACCATGTTTATTACAAATATAGGTTCAACCACGAATGCATAATTCGATGCACATGTACATATACTAAAGAACTATAGAAGCACCAAGTAAAGAATGATGAACCACAGTTGTACTAAAGACTGTAAAGAGTGGCGAAAGACATTCTGGTTGCTAGAGAAGGTGAAGCGAAATGCCCATATTGTGCCCTCCTCCATGTGTAATGCGCACACGACTCTAGGCCAACCCCTTGTGATGGCTACCCGTCCATACTTCACTGTCTTCATTACGACTTCTCGATGCTCATTGTAGTCTGGATGAAATACTTTAACCTTCATTGCATGTCCACCAATCATGCACTTTGCGAGGTAACCTTGAGTGAACTGCTTCGGGAACCACTACGAATGAAAAAGATTCAGACATTGTTATCTAACAACTCATTGTGGGCAGTAAAAAGAGAAGGATGCAGAGTTTGTAGTTACCATCCTATAGCTCACTGTTGTGTTGGATAGAGCATAAACAAATAATTTTCTTGCCACCATTCGTATCTTTTTATAATGATCCTTATCAGTTTCCTCACTTGATGCTTGTTCATGAATATCTCATTGCCCCATACGCAAAAAGGGTCGATGCATGGGTCCTTGCAAAGGGCATATGTACCTACAAGCAACAAGTCAATATTAGAAGCTGACAAGTGTCCAGGCCTGGATGTATATGCACTACATTATGGAACCACAGGGGGGAGTACAAGCCGAGGGATGAAGCTAACCTCGACGGAAAATGGTGGCCACTCCCGTTGTTTTCCTGCATAAGTAGTGGAAAGGCATGATAAGTACAACAACCTTAACATCAAACAAATATAACAAAGGTAAACAATATCATCTCCAAATGATAGCTTGAGTATGTTGGTTTCAGCATGCTGTTAAAGCAGATATAAAATGGAAGGCAATGTTACCGGCAGCAGGCTTAACAACCATCAAATATTGCACTTCAAACTAGTATTGTCGAAAATGAATAGAACGTAGGTAATGCTTAAACATCACACTGGATAAATGTGTAAAACTGGAATAAAGGGCATGTGTTAACTACACCAGGCATAACTGGAACCAAATATAGCCGTTCAAACTAGTATTGATGCAGTCCAGTGGCACACTTCCGACTTGTACATAATGAACAACACATTGTGATTGACTGAAATAAACAAGGCATAAATGATCAGTATAACAACCAAATATAGCCGTTGAAACTGGACAGAGTCTCACTGCAACCAACCTAACAAGCAAATACAGATAAACATGGCATATGCTTGAAAAGCGGACAAATGCTCACTGCAACCAACCTAACAAGCAAACACAGATAAACAAGGCATCTGCTTGAAAACTAGATAAATGCTAAAAAAAGCAACCTAACAAACAAATACAGATAAACAAGGCATCTGCATGATAACTGGACAAATGCTCACTGCAACCAAACTAAGAACCAAATACATATAAACAAGGCATCTGCTCGATAACTGAAAAATTGCTCACTGCAACCAACCTAACCACCAAATACAGATAAACAAGGCATCTACTCACTATAAACAACCAAATATAGCCATTCGTGAAACAAAAGTGGACAATTCATACTTAAACATCACATAGCCCTATTGAACAATACATTTTTGCATAACTGGAATAATTGCACAGTTAAAGCACCGCATGGCAAATGCTACTAGAACAAAGGGTACGGGTTGGCAAGCTGGAAAAGGTAAGATTTGCTGATAGGATGTTGCCTCACATTTCATGGACGGGATCCTTCCAGTTGGAAGAGCACAGACCCATGGTGCGCTCTCTAATGTCACAGATGGGCTGTTTCACCTTGGAAGATCCTTCGTGGGTGCCCTCCTCGTGGTCGTGGTCGATGAGATCTGACTTGGAAATTGAGGTTCCCAAGCCGTCGTCGTAGAACGTGTCCTTAAAAAATGATAAAATGGGCTCGATGGCGTATAAGGATCGCAAATCATTGATCGCGTGGCGGAGGAGATCAGCGGCAGGGCCGTCGAAGAGATCGATGGCGGTTGAACCAGAGGGGTTGGGGATGGACCACTTAACCCATGACATGGCGCGCGTGAAGCCGTCGCTGTCGACGAGCTTCTGGTCGTAGCCTGCTTTCCCGAGATACAGTAATACGCTAGCCCGCTGACATGAAGCCTTTGGCATGGCAACGTAGTCAACGTCTTCGCCGACTTCCGCGGTGACGTGTTGCTCCGGGATCGACAGGTCGGGTTGAACGGCGGCCACCTCGCCAACGTCCGCCGGAGAGGTCATGATAAACCTCTTCTTGGCCGAACGCTCGTCGGGCTCCCTGGGATACGTAGTCGAGCTTAGGCTGCGACATTTGGGAGAAGGGGATGTGGATCTCATGGGGAGGGACACCGCAGGCCTCATCTGAAAACTCAGGGGAGTGGGGCGACGGTATGGGAATCGCTGGGTAACCTGAACTTTATTATCTAAGCTAGGAGGAATGGGCAGACCGGCAGGGGTTGGCGGTGGCGCCGGTGGCGGCCGCGAGCTAGGGTTCAAGGGGGAAGGGGGCCGGGTGGGGGACTGTGGAGGGGGGGGGTTTGAGGATACGCCGCGGCTACTAAAATTTTAGTAATGGTGGGTGGAGATGGTGGTGGACGAGGGAGGGCGACAGTTCAAATGCCTCGGCTACTGCAATTTTACTATAAGGTCGGTGCTGGAGGAGTGTGGGCGACGGTTGAAGTACAATGGCTACTAAAATTTGGGTAAAGGAATTGATGAGGGGCAGGAGTTCCCAAGATCGCGCAAGGTCCAATGAGAATATGCGTGTATAATAAAAAGGAAAAGTGGCGTAACCGCCGATTTTTGCAACACTCAAGGCGGGTAGTTTGTTTTTATATTTCTAGCTAGCTGGTCTATCGCACACGGTTCGTCCTAATTTCTAAATAAACTTACCCGCCTTTAGCTTGCGCAGGTGGTGATTTTACAGCGCACTTTCATCGCTGTAACATCCCAAATTTTCAATTTGGAATGTTATACATTAGATAATCATTGCGTATCATACTTTATTGCATTTTGGTTTGATCCTAGAAATTCTACGCAACTCAAGGACCCACAGAGAGAGTTGGGAATTCCGTTATTTTCATATTTGAGTTTTTCTCAAATTTTGAAAAGAGGATTGTTTGATTTTAATTATTTTCTCTTCAAATATTTCTTTTATAAAAATAAAAGACAGAGGATAAAATGACTTCCTCAAAATAAAGAAATATTGGAGGTTTAATATTAAAATCAAATAAGATTTTTGTTCGGAGTTTTGTCGCTATTTTAATTGAATTAGAAAAAATATGCGTTTTTCAAAATTGCATTAAAAGCCCAAATAAATGTTCACCTAGTCCGACTTAATTTTATAGGACGGAGAAAATTTATTTCAGGATTTTTGGAGTCCGTTTAGTATTACTTTTATTCATTTTGCAGCGTGAAATAATTTTAAAAAAGGAAACGGACTTTGGGCCGTATCCGCCCGGGACTCCGCCCGGGCGGGGGGGGGGGGGCACTTTATAAGCCGTAGCCCACCCGCAAACCCTAGCCCCACCCCGATCCGGCGCCGCCGCGCCGCCCGTCCCGAGCCCCGCCGCCGCCTCGCCGCCGCCGCCCGACCCCGCCGGAGGAGCCGCCCGCCGCCGCCGCCGTTCCGCCCGACGCCGCCGGAGGTTGCCGCTGCCACCTCGGTTTTTGCGAGAAAACCGATCGGTTCTTTTTGAAAACCCTAGATCCGTTTTTTAGTTTCGGTTTGGTTTTTTTGGTTTAGTTATTTAGCGGATGTTCGTCCGTACGTTCGTTTTAACGAACGGTTTTCGCCCGTTAGCCGGAGATAATGAACGTTCGTTCGTTAGTCTGTTCGTCAGTTTTTCTTTTTCCCGGATTTTTCCGCGATTATTTTCGATCGTGATTTCTGATCCGATTTTCGTTTTAGTTTAACTTTTTGCTCGTTTATCGGAATCAGGCGATTCAAGTGCCTAGAGTTTCGTTTCGAAACCCTCTTTCTGTTTAACCTACTTAAACAAGTTTTTTCTACTGTAAAAATTGACTTTAGTCCAGATTAGTAAACGAAGCTTGTTTCTTTCACAGTTTGAGTTTCGTTGCTTCGTTTGATTTGATTCTTTTTGCAAACCGGAGTTCTTAAGTTGAACTTTCTAGTTAGATCTCTTATTTGAGTTTTACCCGTGCATTGTTGCTTGATTGCTTATTGTATGTTTGTTTGTTTGCGATAGAGTACCCGGAGTGCGAAGCATGCTACTACGAGTCTCTAGGTTTGGCGGATCATCAGCAAGGCAAGTAACACTTTGATCATACCTCTTTTCTACCCAGTTTTATTGCATTAGATCAATCCACAAACAAAATCATGGTTAGGATCTAATTTAAATTGTGGGTTTGGGAAGTAGATGAGGTAGTACCTATTCACCTGTTTATTATCAAACCTATGGGAGTTACTTCTACGTTGCTTATATTGCTATGCTATGCTCGTAGACGTGGTTTGAGTTTGAGAGTATTCATGACAGATGTGAGTATTGTTAACTAATGGTTAACTTAAGGTGGAAACTTTAATACACATCTGGGTGGATTGAGGCACCTGGGGAACCCAGTGATTGCCTGTATTTTTGGAAATCCTGGGGTACCGTGTGATTCTCCTATGGACTGCCACCCAGGCTCAAAGGGATCATGAGATTATTCATGCTAGAAACTTCCATGTGCAGCCACAAGCCATTATGGGCTCTGGCATAGTTGAGTATGTTATGTGACCTCTTTCAGTGGTAGGCTAGCAGATGTAGGGGATGTAGGTGGTACTGTCTACCCAGAGTAAAGAGTTAACGCTTCTGAAAGGCTGTGTCTCGGTCATCCGTTTCTCACAACACCATGTAGTGCGAGAAATCCAATGGAGGAGATCGAGTCTTGTGGGTAAAAGTGCGCAAACCTCTGCAGAGTGTACAAACTAATCTTGATTAGCCGTGTCCCCGGTTATGGACATCTTGAGTATCTGGTTCTTGGATTATCATGTGGATCTCATCACTCTTAATTATAAAATTTGATTGGGTTATTAATTACTTTTAATTGGGATTGAGATGGGGTTTACCATTCTGAACGTCTAACAACCACCATCATAGTTAAATAAAATTTATTCTTTGTTGTAGGAAAAAATTGGCTTTTCGAAAAACACATTAACCATACAGCCTCCATCAGCCATATATGCATGTAGTGATAGCCTTATTTTGTTTATTACTCTTTGGTGTTATATTGCCAGCATATTCCATGTGCTGACCCGTTTTCGGGCTGCAACGTATCATGTTGCAGACTTTTCAGACGACGAGTAAGGTGCCTTAGGTCATGGTCTTTCACTCAGTGATGCCGTTGGAGTTGATGGACTCGCTTTATCTTCCAAGCCTTCCGCTGTTATCGTTTTAGATGGCCTTACGCCATGTTATTTTGTAATAAGTTCTCTTTTGAGACATTCGATGTAATAAGTGTGTGATTGCTACTCTATTATAAATCCTTCAAGTACTGTGCGTGTCAGCATTACCGATCCAGGGATGACACTGATGCACAGAGATCAGACTGTTTGAGGTCTGGTCGCTACAATCGCACACGGTTAAGCCAGTACCTACAGCCTTTGCTCGCGCTTGCCTAGTCGTGGTGATTTTACAGCACACTTGCATCGCACACGGTTGAGCCAGTATCTCCACCTTTGCTCGCGCTTGCGCAGTCATCATGATTCACATCACACTTGTATCGCACACGGTTAAGAAATTATACCCATGTCCGTTGAGCGTCATCAGAGTATTTGCAGCAAAAAAACATTAGAGAGGGTCAGAAGACAGCCACACCCGCATGTGGCCCAAATATATATGAGTGAAAAGGGTGGTCTGTGATGTTCAAAATTCCAATGCAAAACTTTGACTGCGCGGGCCCACGGTTGGGCGCGTCGTCAAAGATCGATGAGAGGGGCGAGAAGTCAAGAACCACCTGGAAGTGGCCAAATATATGTAGGAATATTGGGTGTAATGTTTAAAACTTTAAATACACAATGCACAAATTTGGTGGCACCTGCCTCGGAAACCCGAAAGCACCCTTGGATATATCTATAATGACATAATGTCGTAGCTAGCTAGGATGCTTGGTCCACCACCTCCCACTTCGTGTCAGTGGGGCGGATGCACATAATGATACTTTGGTCATACACGCATGTCGCCATGACCTACCATAAGACGGACCAATGAATCTATCGTTTGGTCAAACGACAACTGTTGTTGTCGATAAAGCGCTTGGGAAAATAGATTGAACCGTCATAAAAATCGTACGAGAAGGACCACAAGACCAGCACCTATTTCATGCGGCCCAAAATGATGTACATTGGGAAGGGGTGATGTGTGTTTTCAATATAGAATAGTGTACAATTCAGATGTGGTGCGTACCTCTCGATACAGACAACAACCATGAAGGCAAGGTAGTTAAGGACGAGATACGCAGGGTACGATGTAGGTCGAACCCAGCAATCCGAGCATGTGGGAGGGAATCCTGACAACGGATGAGCTCGAGCTTTGGTTGAGCGACATGTGACGGTGACTGGCCCTAACACAAAATAGGAGGAATCCATTCATGGCCGACACATACCCCTCGTTATCGGTCAAAGGGATGATATATATACACTCGGGGAGCCCATAGATATGCATGTCATCACAAAAAACCGCACAAGGGAGACATGGTCGATCAGAAGACCCCGTATACACTGCATGCAGCCCGAAAATATGTATGGATACGGTGGTGTGTGATGTGTTTAAATCCTGATTGCACAACTTCGACGGGCTACCAACTACATTACAAACCGAACATCGTACCCGACTCCAAGCCTGGTTCAATACGTACGATGTCGGTTTCCCAACTTCGAGGCGGCGGGGCGGGGGGGGGGGGGGATCGTCCCACGCATGCGCTCAAACTTTATTTTGTCTAGCATGTCACACATCTATACCCCTATACAGTGTGTGAATAACTTTGAAAGTTGGTCGTTGGATGAAGCCAATCCGACAGTACAGAGATGGCAAATCCGAGCACTACTGGCTGTTGGATATCATCTACATTCCACCAGATTCTGCCACATGTACAATCTAGAAGACTCCATGGTTGAACTTAAGCATAATGCACAAACCTCAAAACACAAGCACTTCTCCTTTGTTCTAGAATCTTCCATATCTTAATTGCCCAATTTCTTTTTCCTAAATGAATTGTCACTATTTGTTTTTTACTTTATGCTTTACAATGCACAATTCCATGAATCTAAAAATAGTTTTTTTATTATAAAACTAATTGATTTTGAAAGAGATGAACTATAAGAATTAAACGAACATCTACGTCATGCATATATGACTCAAAGCTTACATGCTATAGTGTGGTATTTATTCATAATTTGGTTACCAAATCTCATGCGTGCAATGCACGTGTACCTTACTAGTATCAATAGGAAACCATCATGGTCAAACCCTTCTTGTTGTTCGGTCAAAGGGATAGATTGTGTGGGCCCCCTCATTGTCGGTAAAGGATAATATATATATATACCTCGGGGAGCCCACAAATATCTGCACCGTCTATAAATCGGACAAGGGAGACATGCTCAATCAGAACACCCTGCCCCCTATACCCTGCATGCGACCTGAAAAGGTTTATATAATCGCAGTGACAGGTCAAGTCAGTCATTGTTTAAAATTTTAGAGCAAAAAATAACCAATAAAAACATAGTCTACAAATTAGCAAAACAAGGATTCGCTTGAGATATGCAACTTCCCACCGGGTCACCCATCCTTGGACTACTCCAGCCCGAGCACGCTTAACTTCTGCGTTCTATTCGACTAGGCTAGCGGATGGGAAGCCGCCCCTTGCTGATAGGAATTGCCTCCTTGCCATTAAGGCGTTTCACGCTGGTCACCCTATGGGACCTACTCCCTCCTATCGCACACATCTGTGCTTTTAGAAACTGTGTGCGATATTTACATGGCCGGTGTGTCACTGCCTAGCCTTCAATAAGCACTGACACCGGTAGCAGGAAAACAATGGGAGAAGAGGCGGAAAACTGATGAGAGGAGTGGCGGGAAATGGTAGCCTGTTTAGAAAACGTACTAGAGAAGGAAGCGTGAGCTAGCACGACGCATGCGCATAGTGCTTACCCATGTACTGCATGTGCTGTCGAAAGGGCTGAGGGTTGCCGTTCAATCTGGGAGCATCCAATGGTGCAGACGTACGATCCGTGGGGTTTGGGTTCTGGCCAAACAGAACGCACGACTCAGATCACGGTTTGGTAGGCACACATCTTTCGTGAGTGAACCGTGTGCTATTTGAAAACATTTCATGAGAAGAATCTCAGTTTTAAATCCCCGTAAATCCAAAACTCATCGAAAATCATGAAACACGGCATGGTGTCACGACATGGCACATATATGTCGAGGAATTTTTTTGTCCATTTTGGCACAAGTTTTATTACAAGCCTCTTACAAACCGAAGCTTCTCTCAAAGAAGCCTCGTGGTTCCGATAGGGAAACGTGTCCCCCTTGTGGGCCAAACGTAATCACTGCCTCTTTTTGCCTTGTATTTTCTTCTACAGGCAACATGGAATGACATGATATCCGTGCCTAGATTTAAACTTATTCAGGGTTCGTTTGGCTTTTTTATACACTAATTGAGTTCCTAGGCATTTAATGTCCATAATTCAAATATGGACTTCAAATAAATGCTCCAGTTCACCAAAATGGCTAGAAAAATTATACATGTGTAATTGGATGCATGTTTAGGTCCCATGCGAGGAATGGGAACGAATTACAACCGTATCGGTGTCCTGGCTCGTCCTCAAACATTTGGAATCTCGATTTTTAAACCCCGTAAATCCTAAACTCACCAAAAAGTCATCAAAGGTGGCATGGTGTCACGTCATGGCACATATATGTCATGGTAAAAACATTGTCCAATTTGGGCCAAGCTTTATTACAAACCTCTTACAAACCGGCGCTTCTCTCAAAGAAGCCTCATGTTCCGATAGGGAAACGTGTTCCCCTTGTGGGCGAAACGTAATCATTGCCTCTTTTCGCCTTGTATTTTCTTCTACGGGCAACAGGAACGACAGGATATATGTGCTGAAATTTAAACTTATTCAGGGTTCGTTTGGCCTTTTTATACACTAATTGAGCTTCCTAGGCATTTAATGTCCATAATTCAAATCTGAACTACAAATACATGCTCCAGTTCACCAAAATGGCTAGAAAAATTATACATGTTCCCTTGGGTGCATGTTTAGGTCCCATGCCAGGAATGGGAATGAATTACAACCATACCAGCGTCCTGGCTCGTCCTCAAACATTTGGAATATCGGTTTTAAATCCCCATAAATCCAAAACTCACCAGAAAGTCATCAAAGGTGGCATGGTGTCACGTCATGGCACATATATGTCATGGTAAAAACATTGCCAATTTGGGCCAAGCTTTATTACAAACCTCTTACAAATCGGAGTCTGTCGCAAGAACCCTCGTGGTTTCGATAGAGAAACGTGTCCCCTTGTGGGCCAAACGATAATCGCTCCCTCTTCTAGGCTCGTATTTTCTTCTACACGCAACACAGAACAACGGGAGATTCACGCTGAACTTTGAAATTATTCAGGGTTCATTTGACCTTTTTTATTCATTAATTGAGTTTTCTAGGCATTTAATGTCCATAATTCAAATCCGAACTACAAATACATGCTCCAATGCACCAAAATGGCTAGAAAAAATGTACATGTGTCTGTGGGGTGCATGTTTAGGTCCCATGGAACGAATGGGAATGAATTCAACCGTCTTGCCGTCCTGGCTTGGCCACAAATATTGCGAATCTCGGTTTTTAAATCTCTGTAAATCCAAAACTCACCAGGAAATCATGAAACTTGGCATGGTGTCACTATATGGTACATATAATTGTCCAATTTGGGCGAAGCTATATTACAAGCCTCTTACAAACCAAAGCTTCTCATAACCCTCATGGTTCCGGTAGGGAAACATGCCCTTCTTGTGGGCAAAATGATAATCGCTGCCTCTTCTCGCCTTGAACGTTGGTTTCTACAGGCAACATAGAATAACAGGAGTGTCGTGCTGAAATTTGAAACTGTTCATGGTTCGTTTGGCCATTGTATATATTAATTAAGTTTTCTAGGCATTTAATGTAGTCCATAATTCAAATTTGAACTACAAGCACATGCTCCAGTGAAGCAAAATGGGTGGGACATCGTACATGTGTCATTGGGTGCATGTTTAGGTCTGATTTAAGGAATGGGAATGAATTACAAACTTCTTGTCGTCCTGAAACATTGAGAATCTCAGTTTTTAAATCCCAGTAAATCAAAAACTCACCCAAAAAACATGAAACTTAGCATGGTTTCATGACATGGCACATATATGCCCTGGTGAAAAAAATCGTCTAGTTTGAGACAAGGCGCACACATTAATAGCCAATGAAGTCCTTTTTGAAACAAATAGCTGGCACGTTAATATCGCAAACGGTTGCATTATATGAAGCATGTCTAAATTTAACCATACTCGGTGGCGTGCGTGCAGGTGTTTGATTAGACGGGACGAGCGCAAGAAGTCCGCCGTGCAGGCTCGACGGGACGCGTGCGAGCAGTCGGCCGCGTAGGCTCGACGGACGCGTGCATCCTGTCCACCTCACAGGCTCGACGGGATACGTGCGAGCAGCAAGCCCGCCCATGCTCACCGGGAAGCAAGCTCTTTGACCTCCATGCACCAGCCGCCGCCTGCCTCGCTCACAACTTCTCCATTAATGAGTTAATTAAAGGACCTGGACGGAGGGTGTTTGCTTCTGATCCCATGGTAGCATTTCCTTTGATAAAGACTAAACGACATTTCCTTACATATTTCACCTAGGAACAAACCTTTCAACGAGTTCTAAGATAACCGGTTATGTTGGAACGTCGCATGTAAACCTCGAAGCTCGCATAGGCATCCAAGCATGCATACTTGATCTGGTCATGATCCAGGTTGGACTTCTCCCACCGATTGACAGTGATGCTTTTGTCCTTGTTAAGACTTATGTATGCAACCTTCTTTGCTAGCTTCTCCAATAAAGCCAGGTTGCCAGCTTTTTGATTATGAACCTTGATATCCAGTCCCTGCACATCGACGGGTTTTCTGATACCCAAGTTATAGAACTTGAGTTTTTTTGATATCATTGCCAATGGCGGCACCTGCAAATTCAATTGTATCTTTGTCAAGGAAGCTGCGGAGAAGCGGAGGAATGAAACTCCAAGCATGAGCCTGGTATAGCTGGTAAAGTAGGCAATGCTTACCCACACAAAGTTGTAAAACAGCGGCACGTTGTGGCTCTTGATTTGCGAGTGCAACTTGCTTCTCAATTGGAAGCTTCTTACACTCTTTGCTATTGATATATCTAGTGTATTCACAGTCAAGGCTGACGTCATGCCACTTGGCGTGATTAAGATACTTTTTCCATTTGAACCTGATGAAGGCAACAACTGTTGAAGGGTTGCTAGTCACCGTGGTAAGAATTCTTATACTCCCCTTGTTGATATGAAAAAGGCGGCCTAGATGATTTTTGTCCACACTCTTGGGGAATTGGATACAGACTTTGCCGACCTTAATATTGTGAAGGTTGACATGGCGAACATTTCTTTGCTGAGGTTGATGGCACACCGACTCAAACGAAGTCTGAGAGGAAACATGTGCAATGGGTGTTGATGATGACAATGGACATGCCAATGTTGATATTGGGTTCACATGACATGTTTCATAGCCATGGAAATTGGGATGCTTTTTCTTGCATTCAAGGGGAAACTTGAGAACCGACTCAGAGCATTCTCCAATGGACTTATCATCCAGCGAAATAATAGGCTCTGAAGCATCAACTTGAACTTCATTCTGAACCTTTAACGTCCTTCCATGCAGAAACGATGAGGAGGGAAATATAATCATGGTATTACCCCCATTCATAGGTTGCTCATAGTGGACTTTGTCCATTGACTTCCCTTTCCCTTTTTGTGTACCCTCATACTTTCGCCAAACTTGAGTGGACATAAGACTTCCTGTCGGAGTAAATGGCCACGGGTAGCCTAACCGACTCCCCCTGGCTCTTCAAGGAAATTACCAGGCCATTCAAGCCTTCAAGCATACAAAGCATAGGGCCGCCTTCCCCCGGCCGAGGGCCGACTCCCAGAAGGCGACCCAGCCTCAGAAACCTCCTACAAGAAAGATACGAGATAGTCGACTCCAGGAAGCCGGCCCCAAGAGGACCGACTCCCAGAAGCCGGCCATGAAGAAAGCCGGCTCCCAGAAGCCGGCCAAGACTGCACCCACCAAGATTGTACCCACATAGCGGCGATAGGATGGGGTGTGGCCGCAGTACAGCCCAATACCCCCGAATCCCGGAATAGGCATGGCCACAGGGCGCCGTACGGGCCAGCCATCCCCCGTCCGGCGCGGCACTGTAGCCATGTTGGCCTCGATGTCACCCACGACAGGTGCCAGTACGGCCCGTGGGCGGCGGGCCCCTTTGCCAGAGAGACATCTGAAGGCGGCCTGGCCTCCTCTAGTCGGCCAGGGATGTGGCTGGCTCCCAATAGCCGGCTATCTCCCTCCCTCGAAGCATGCGCCTCATTAAGGAGACAAGACGAGGTAAGGCTACAGTGAGAGCTCGCAAGGCGGTGACACTGTAGCCACGCTTACCTCGACAAAGCCCTCGTCATCAGAGGCGAGGCAACAGTAACCAGCCGCCGACAAAGCCCCCAAGCGGTGGGGCCGGCCTGCCGGCCAAGAGGCCGGCAGCCGGCGGGACCCACCAGTCGGCGGGCCCCAATGACCGGCGGAGAAGCCGGCGAGCATAGACACTGACGGCTGGGACCCGCGCCCAGCCGGATTACCATTGTACCCCTGGGGGGTAGGCTTATATAAACCCCCTAGGGCACCCATGCAAAGGGTTGATCTCATAGAATTCCACACACACTTAGAGAGAAAAGGAGAGCTAGCCTTGCCCTTCCTCTTCCTCTAGCCAAACAGCTCAAGGAGCGCTTGTAGCTACTTGTATTGATCTAGTGATCATGCGGAGACCCCGCAGAGCAGGACTAGGGGTGTTATCTCCACGGAGAGCCCCGAACCTGGGTAAGATCCGCCGGCGTGCATGTCTTCGCCTCATCCCGTTTCCAGGCACCGGCGATGTTTTACTGGCTCCCACAATGATAAGCCACCCGTTGGCATATGTCGCACCTACCACCCGACATTTGGCGCCCACCGTGGGGCCAGGTGCACCGTCGTCCGGAGACCTGTTCTGGACGGGAACCCTTTTTCTCCCCCGCGAGCGCAGCCAGCCTGCTACGCCCGACGGCGCTTGCCCCGACGCGCTGCAAGGCGTCGACGACGCCTGCGCGGCAAGCTGCCTCGCCGATCTTCTTGGCGAGACTCGCATCTCCGACGAGCCCGCGTCCGACGCGGGCACGGACTACCCCGAGAGCCGCCTCGTCAGCCTCCTCGACCAGCTTCACGTCTCCAGCGAACTTGCTGTAGACTTGGAGTCGGTCGGCTCCACCGACCCGATGCTTGTCGACTCCGACACGGCATCGTTCGACGCCTACCCCTCCGACGTGGTAGTCTTCGACGACCCTCTCCCTCGAGCTGACAGCGGCAGCAGCGCTGTCACTGAGGTGCTGGTCATCAGCCACGTCGCCGACTCGGGCGAGAACGCCCACGACGCCCTACAAGCGGCGATGCATGACTTGTCCGTCCCCATCCCGGCCGATGCCGACGCCGAGACCCTGGAGGCACGCCGCCTCGCCCTCATCGCGGAGGGCCAGAAGATAGCCTCCATGAGACGCCTCACCGAGGCCCACCAGCGCGAAGTCGACCGCGCCGCTTTTGGTACGCCGCCTCACGGCGGGCCGAGCCGAGACGGCCTCGTCAAGAAGCGCGGCGCGGCCATCGCCAGCATGCTGGGGGCAGACCGCCCGGTCTACGCCACACCGCTCGAGAATCTGCGAGCTACTCAGGCGGCCGCAGAAGAGCTGAACGGGCTGGGGGCTGATGTGCTCCCCTACATGACAAGACGTATCCAGCAGCTGATCGATGCGGCCGCAGAACGACATGAAGCCGGCGCCCGCGCTGAGAGTCCTCCCCCACGCCGAGAGCACGCCGCGACATCCCGGTCGCCGACTGCGAGCGGCGCCCGCGCAAGGAAGGACAAGGAGCCGGCTGCTAGCCGCAGCCGGACTCGAATCACCATCGAGCGCGACGCAGAAGGACGCCCTCGAGCAGTGGAGCGCCAAGGCGATCCGCCTCCTCCCCCGCCTTGTGGGGAGAGATGTCTCACCCCGCCGCCTGTCACGCACCCGACTCTCGGTGGCCGACTAGGCCGCCGCGAGGGAGTCGGCGAGAACGACGCCCGCCACTGGATGGACCGCCTAGCTCGATCCCAGGCGCTAGAAGAAGAAGACGATGTTGGCCCACCGTGCTTTGGCCCCCGCATCCGCGACGAGCCCTTCCCCAAAGGGTTCTCGCTCCCCAGAGACACGCCCAAATACAACGGCTCTGTGAAGCCGGAAGATTGGCTCATCGACTACTCTACCGCCGTCAACATAGCGAACGACAACATGCGCGTAGCCGTGAAGTACGTCCCTCTCATGCTGCAAGGCACGACACATACCTGGCTAAACAGCCTCAAGCTCTACAGCGTCAACAGCTGGCTGGACTTCACGGAAGTCTTCGTCCGCAACTTCACCAGCACGTACAAGCGGCCTCCCAAGCCCCGCCAGCTCTCCTTATGCGTCCAAGGGCCCAGCGAGTCGACCCGCGACTACCTCACGCGGTGGGCCGAGCTCCGCAACTCCTGCGAGGGGGTGCACGAGGTTCAAGCCATCGAATACTTCACCGCCGGGTGCCGAGAGGGCACCCTCCTCAAGCACCGACTCCTCTGCGATGAGCCGGCTACCCTCGACGAGCTGCTGGTCATTGCAGACAAGTACGCCACAGCCGACTCCTCGATGAAGACCGAGCTCCGAGTGGACGCCTCTGGGAAGGTGCTCGCTCCGGCTCCTAAGACGCCGGCTGGCGACTCCAATCGGCGCCCCTACCAGAACGACCACAAGCGCAAGGCCCCTATGCCGCCTTCCACCAGTCGGCAGGTGGCCACAGTCGAAGACGAGCAGCCCGAAGAGCGGCCCGCTCCCAAGAAGAAGGGCGGCAGGCCGGCTTGGCAGCCGGCCTTCTCCTACGAGCAGACTCTCGATGCCCCCTGCAAGTTCCACAGCGGCGCGAAGCCGTCCAACCACACGACCCGAAAGTGCCACTGGCTCACCCGGATCTCCAAGGGCGAGGGGCTGGTGCCGCCTCCGCCTCCCGGCCCGCCGCCTCCAGCCCCCAGCAGCCGGCTGCTCGACCAGCAGTCGGAGCCATTCAAGATGAGTTCCCTGATGAGCACGCCGCCTACGTCGTCTTCACGAGCCAGGTTGAAGACAAGCGCAGCCGGCGCCGACAGCACCAAGAGGTCAACGCAGTCGCCTCCAGCAACCCCGAGTTCATGCATTGGTCCGAAAGGCCTATCAACTGGAGCCGGGCCGATCACCCAGAGGTGATGCCGTCCCCTGGCTCCTACGCATTGGTGTTGGATGTCACCCTCGCAACAGAGAGGCGGGCTGCCCGATTCTCCCGCGTTCTGATTGATGGCGGAAGCAGTATCAACATACTGTACCGCGACACCATGGAGAAGTTGAACCTCAAGGCGAAGCAGCTCATGCCAAGCCGGACCGTGTTCCATGGCATCGTACCCGGCCTGTCCTGTTCCCCGATCGGCAAGATCAAGATGGATGTTCTCTTAGGAGACAAGGATCACTTTCGCCGAGAAGCAATCTGGTTCGAGGTAGTGGATCTGGAAAGCCCTTACCACGCCTTGCTCGGCCGACCTGCTCTGGCCAAGTTCATGGCTGTGCCCCACTACGCCTACCTGAAGATGAAGATGCCGAGCTCGAAGGGGATCATCACTGTAGCCGGCGACTACAAGAAGTCCATCGAGTGCGCTGCAGCCAGCAGCCGGCTGGCCGAGTCCCTCGTAGTGGCAGAAGAGAAGAAGATGCTGGAGCGAGTTGTGGCCATGGCCGGCAAGCAGCCGGCCTTGTCCCCCAACCCCAAGGAATATGTTGCGCAGGGCTCCTTCTAGACGGCCAAGGAGACGAAGAAGATACCTCTGGACCCGGAGAACCCGGAGAGGTTTGCAGTCATTGGTGCAAACCTGGACAGTAAATAGGAAGGCGAGCTCGTCGACTTCCTCCGTGAGAATCGAGACATCTTTGCATGGTCCCCAAAGGACATGCCGGGTGTTCCGAAGGATTTCGCCGAGCACAAGTTACACGTCCGAGCGGACGTGAAGCCGGTCAAGCAGCCCCTCCGCCGACTGTCAGAAGAGAAGAGAAGAATCGTAGGAGAAGAGATAGCCCGGCTCCTTGCCGCCGGCTTTATTATGGAAGTGTTTTTCCCTGAGTGGCTTGCCAACCCAGTCTTGGTGTTGAAGAAGAACAACAAATGGCGTATGTGTATAGACTACACTAGCCTCAACAAGGCCTGCCCCAAAGATCCGTTTGCCCTGCCACGGATTGATCAAGTAATAGACTCCACAGCCGGATGCGAGCTGTTGAGTTTCTTGGATGCCTACTCAGGATACCACTAGATTAAGTTGGACCCAGCAGACCGCCTGAAGACCGCCTTCATCACACCATTCGGAGCTTTCTGTTACCTGACTATGACATTCGGCTTGAGGAATGCCGGTGCCACTTTTCAGCGTTGCATGCAGAAATGCCTCCTCAAGCAACTCGGCAAAAATGCCCACGTCTACGTAGACGATATTGTGGTGAAGACAGAAAAGCGCGGCACCCTGCTGGAAGACCTCAAAGAAACATTTGCCAACTTGCGCCAATTCCAGATCAAGCTCAACCCCGAGAAATGCGTGTTCGGAGTACCAGCCGGCCAGCTTCTAGGCTTTCTGGTCTCCGAACGCGGCATTGAGTGCAACCCTGTGAAGATCAAGGCCATTGAGAGAATGGAGATTCCCACCAAGTTGCGAGACGTACAGAAGTTCACCGGGTGCCTGGCCTCCCTAAACCGCTTTATCAACCGGCTAGGAGAGAAGGCTCTCCCCCTGTACCGACTCATGAAGAAATCCACTCATTTTGAGTGGAATGACCAAGCAGACCAAGCCTTCCATGAGTTGAAGAAGATGCTGACCACTCCGTCTGTCCTGGCGGCGCCGACTGAGAAGGAGCACATGCTCCTCTACATTGCCGCAACTAGCCAAGTGGTCAGTACAGTCGTCGTGGTCCAGCGCCCAGAAGAAGGCCGAGCCCAGCTAGTCCAGAGGTCGGTATATTATCTAAGCGAAGTACTATCCAGCTCAAAGCAAAACTACCCACACTACCAGAAGATGTGCTATGGAGTGTACTTCGCCGCCAAGAAGCTGAAGCCCTACTTTCAAGAGCATCCCATCACGGTCGTATGCACCGCCCCGCTTGCCGAGATCATAGGCAGCCGGGATGCATCCGGCTGGGTGGCTAAATGGGCCATTGTGCTGGCGCCTTACACAATCCTCTACCAGCCCCGCACCGCCATCAAGTCCCAAGCATTGACCGACTTCCTCGTCGACTGGGCCGAGACCCAGTACCTACCGCCGGCTCCCGACTCTACTCATTGGCGGATGCACTTCGACGGGTCCAAGATGCGCACCGGCTTGGGAGCCGGCATCGTCTTCACCTCTCCCAAAGGCAACAAGCTCAGATACACGCTGTAAATCCACTTTGCCGCCTCCAACAACGTGGCTGAATACGAGGCGCTCATACACGGGCTCCGGCTAGCCAAAGAGCTCGGCATACGCCGGATCCTGTGTTATGGCAACTCAGACTTGGTGGTCCAGCAGTCATCTGGCGACTGGTACACCAAGGATGCAAACATGGCGAGCTATCGATTCCTCGTCTAGCAGATCAGTGGGTACTTCGAAGAGTGCGATTTCCTTCACGTGCCACGGGCCGACAACGACCAAGCAGACGCCCTGGCATGGATCGGCTCCACACGACAGGCTATACCAACCGGTGTCTCTCTCCAGCGCCTCCTCAAACCATCTATCAAGCCGTCTCCAGAGTCGGACTCTATCTTCGTACCACCCGCCCCCGATGCAGCCGGATCCGACTGGAGGAACCTAGCAGGCGGCTCGGGGACTGCCGTAGTCGCACCCGGCTCGGGGAATTCAGAACCCGGCCCAGGGACTGCAGCAGTCGGCCCGGGGCATATGCAATAATAAACAGAGAACTTGTCAAGCGCAGCGTCACTGGGGTCTTCCAGCGCTGCATCGAGCCAGAAAAGGGTGTAGCAATCCTCAAGGATACCCACCAAGGCGAATGCGGCCACCACGCAGCCTCAAGATCACTTGTGGCCAAAGCCTTCCGCCACGGTTTCTTCTGGCCGACTGCTTTGGAAAATGCCAAAGAGATAGTCAAATGCTGCAAAGGATGCCAAGTCTTCAGTTCCAAACAACACCCGCCGGCTTCCGCACTCAAGACCATCCCCCTCACCTGGCCCTTTGCCGTCTGGGGGCTGGACATGGTGGACCCATTCAAGACAGCCCGCGGCGGCTTGACACATCTGCTTGTTGCCGTGGACAAATTTACCAAGTGGATCGAAGCGAAGCCCATCAAGAAGTTGAATGGCCCGACTGCTGTGACATTTATTGCCGACATCACTACTCGGTATGGCATGCCGCATAGCATCATCACTGACAACGGCACCAACTTTGCCAAAGGAGCACTCGCACGTTTCTGCGCGACACAAGGCATCCGACTAGACTTAGCGTCCGTTGCCCACCCGCAGTCAAACGACCGGGTCGAGCGAGCAAACGGCCTCATCCTCTCCGGCATCAAGCCCTGCCTAGTCGTACCACTAGAGCGCTCGGCCGGCTGTTGACTCGACGAGCTGCCGGCTGTCCTCTGGAGTCTGCGTACTACCCCAAACAAGTCAACCGGCTTCACTCCGTTCTTCCTTGTATATGGTGCCGAGGCTGTCATCCCAACTGACATCAAGTTCGACTCGCCTCGGGTCACCATGTACACGGAGGCGGAGGCCAAGGAAGCGCGAGAAGACGGCGTCGACTTGCTGGAAGAAGGCCGGCTGTTAGCACTCAGCCGGTCCGCCATCTACCAGCAGGGTTTGCACCGTTACCACAACCGGAAGGTCAAGCCAAGATCCTTCCAAGAGGGCGACCTTGTGCTTCGGCTGATCCAGTGAACAGCCGGCCAGCACAAGCTCTCGGCCCCTTGGGAAGGCCCTTTCGTCATCAGCAAGGCACTAGGCAACGACTCCTACTACCTGATCGACGCACAAAAACCAAGAGCACGCAAGAGGGATGATTCCGGCAAGGAGTCGGAGCGACCATGGAACGCAAACCTCCTGAGAAGATTTTACAGTTGAAAGCAGTATGTATCATGCTACCGTTTTTATTAAATATGAGACAAACGGGCCCCCCGAGGCAGCACTCGGGGACTGCCCTCCTTTATCTATGAATGACGAGTGTCATACTCATGAATGTATTATTACATTTGATTTTCTGTCTGGCACCGGGTTCGACTAGTCGGCCCGGGGACTGGCCGCCTTAAGTTATATTAAAAGTTCTACCTGAAGTCAGACAAGTAGTGTGCCGGCACCCGAGCCCTCTCTTGTTGAAAGTCGCAGCTCGAAGAACCGACTGTCCGACTGGCAAGAGCCAAAGGCAGAAAGGATGCCCACACGAAAAACGGCTAAGGACTAACGAACTTATATAACGCAAAGACGACCTCCAACCACGCCTACCGGCTGTCAAACCAGCCGGCTGGCCGGCCTCCCAGTCACTTCGCTATAATCCAACAAAGCTAGAGTACTTGCCCTCCCAACTGGCCAAGCACTTCTCCAGCCACAGATTGCAGAGCAGCTGTCCGGCTGGGAAGGCGGCAACCAAGGGAGGGCGGCAAAGGAAACAGCCGAAGGATGAAAAGCAAAGAACAAGGGAAAGCCAAACGCATGCATAATTATATTTACACATAAGGCCCTTAACAGGACGGCAGTCAATATAGTTCGAATACACCCCCAGTGGGTGGAATTGCGCAAACTTAACAAAATGCTGTTCCAAGAGTGGTAAAACAGGAAAGTAGAGGCAGTAGACTAGACTAAGGGCGCAGCAGGGGAGCCGGGCTGGTCGGTGGAGACGGCGCCGCCGGCTGGAGGAGTGGCCGGCTGGCGGGTCTCGGCTTGATCATCGCCGGCTGCAGGCGGTGCACCCGCGCGTGCCTTGTTGCTGGAGGCACGGTCAAGCTGAGGCTGACCGGCCGCTCCACCATCTGGCGCGGCGTCTTCACCCTCCTCCTCCTCCTCCTCGCCCTCGTCGCTGGAGTCGATCTCCTCCGCCGAGTCCTCGCCATCTGCCGGGTTCAGCCCGAACCACTCCTCCGGCTGGGCAACGCCGTTGTCGTCCACCTCAGGAGCGAAGGCGCTGGTGTCGGTGTAGTCGGCAATCGCCGAAGCCCGCTGGATGATAGCCGGCCGCGCCGGCTCCAGCTCCGTGTCGGCCTCCTGCCGCCAGGTGGCCAGCTGGTCCAGACTCAGCTCGGGATACCAGGCCTTGGCGAACTCCAGCGCCCGCCTGGCGCCGGACCGAGCCGCAGAAGCCTTCCAGGCCTCGAAGCGGCCGACCGCCACCTCCAGCCAGTCGGCAGTCCGACTGGGGGTGCGGGGAATCACCTCACCAGGCCAGAGAGCGGCCAACACCTGCGCCCCAACACGCTGAAGCCTGCGGAGCATGCGGTGAGCCGGCTAGAGGCGGGCCTGAATCGCCAAGAGCTGCTCCTCCAGCGACCGGCGAGCGTTCGGCGCGATCTCGGCGCCAGCCTGCCTTCGTGCCTCGTGGTGGGCCTCGACGACCTGGTTGGCGGCGGTAGAGTAGCCAGGGAAGTACTCTGCGCAAGAAAGAAAGAGAAAGAAGAGAAAAACACCAAGTCAGAAAATGAGCCAAACGGCAAGCGGCAAGCAAGACGAAGAAGAAGGCGGCCTACCGTCAACCAAGTCTTCGATCTGGCCATAGCCGTTGATCAACGACTGCCTCGCTTCGGCCCAGCTGGCCGCCTTTGTCTCATATTCGGCTTGGAGGGCGGCCTCGCTGTCCTGCACCGCCTTCAGGGCCGCCTTGTGGCTCTTCTCCTGGTCGGCCAACCTCTTGGCCAGGCGGTCACGCTCCTGTGCCAAGGTGTCAAATTAGGCCTCCTTAACACGGAGGGCAGCCTGGGCCCCGCCCAGCTGCTCCCTCAGACTGGCGTTGGCCGCTGCAGGGATGGCAGAAAAGAAAAAAGCAATAAGGAAGAAGTCGTCAAGGAAGATCCGACCCGACTGCTCAGCAGTCGGCCTGAATCTCGGGGACTACACCCAGTGGGTGCGCTGACGCACCCCCACGTGAGATAAAAGACGAAGCACTTACCCCGGCTCTCAGATAGGTCAGCATTCTTCTGGGTCAGCTCCCGAGCCTGGGAGTTGAAGGCAGCCGCGCGGAGGTTGTGGTAGTCCTGCAAGTCAGGCAGAGGAGCGAATGAGAACAAGATAGCAAAACAAAGCCCGCTAAGAAGTTCCAAGCCGCCTGCTCAGCAGCCGACTCGGAACTCGGGGACTACACCCAGTGGGTGCGCTGACGCGCCCCCACGGAAGAAACCAAGATCAAAAAAGCAAAAATAGGAAGACTAACCCGAATGGCCGCCCGCGTCGCAAGGAACTCGTCATTGTATTTCCTCAGCGCCGCAGCCTGGGACTGAAGCCGGTTCCGGACGTCCTGTGCTGCCATGTTCACCACAGCCGTCCCTCCACCCGGCGTCCACCCCGAGCTGGCGCTGGCCGCCTCCATGTCCTGGGCTGACGAGCTGGAGCCCGCGGCCTTCTGCGGGTCCGATGCAGCCTTCCCCGTGCGCTGGCGCGATGGCGACTGGACCACCAGGTCCGTCCTCGTGGCCGGCTCGCCCCCAGCCGATTGCGCAGGCGGCACGTTAGGCCGGCCGCCTTGGGTCGCCCCAGTCGGCGGGGCCGGTGCCGCCTCCCTCTCCGGGACGACGACGTCGTCCTCCCTCTCCAATCCCGGCTGGTCGCCGCCGGCTTCCTCTGGCGGGGGCTCTGGGGCCTCGGGTGCCGCGACGCACAGAGGGGTGACGAGCAAGGCACCCTCTGCTGTTGCCGCGGCCGCAGCCTCCGCTTGGGCCTGGGCCGCTGCGTCGGCGCGCGCCTTCGCCGCCTCCTCCTCCTGTGCCGCCTTGGCGGCAGCCGCCCTCAATTCCTCCGCCTCTCGCTGCTCCCGCACCTCCCGCGCGTTTCGCTCCGTCGCCGCCTGAAGCTCGGCGCGGGGGTCCACGCGGCGGGTGCTCCCGGATCCTCCCGGCGATCCAACGACGGAGGCGGCAGGAACCCGCTCGAGCGAAAGCGGAGCCCTGATTTTTTGAGAAAGGGCAAGGATTCAGAAATCACCAAGAAAAGAAGAAAGAATGTACAAAGGAATATACACTTATGCCGACACCATCTGCGGCTGCTTCACCACCTTGCGGAAGCGGGCCGCCTTCGCGGCCGCCTCATCCCGCCTGGTCGCCGCCGCCCCACCCTTAGGCTTCTTCGGCCGACTGCCGAACAAGCCCAACGCGGCACGGCACTTCTGCCCGCCGCCCCGAGCAGGCGGCGCGGTGGAGCAACCCGCGCCGGGGCCGGACGCCGGCTGGCGGCGTGGGATGATTTCCGCCTCGTCGTCATCTGGCCAGTCGTCGAAACTGGTTCCAAGCCCGGAGCCGCCTGCTTCGCCGCCGACTTCGCCGCCACCCGCCTCGGTGTTGTCATCCATGGCGGCTGCCCCCAAGTCGTGGTCCTCCAGGTCATGCTCCGCCCGGTCGGGGAGGAATCGGCGCTCCGCCTCCGACCCGGCTACAGGTCGAAGAAGAGGGCTCTGCCAAGGCGTGCCGACTGGTCAGAGACGGCCAGAAGGAACTCGGCGACAAAACTAAGAAAAGAAAAGGAAAAAGAGAACATACCGTGGGCGGAGGCTGTGCACGGGAATATGGCTCCTTGCCAAACCGCCACTCTGCGGAGAGCTTGCAGTTCGCAAGGTAATTCACCATATGGGCCACCTCGTCGTGCGGCATGTCCTTGGTGCACATCCGACTCGGATCGAGCTGGCCGCTCATCTGACAGATCAGGTGAGGGCGGCTCTGAAGCGGAAGCACCCGGCGCGCGACGAAGGCGGCCAGCAAGTCGGACCCAGTCAGGCCCTCCGACTGGATCATCACCCGCAGTCGGGCGACGGCCGCGGCTCCAGCCGGCGTCAGCGTCACGGCCCGATAGGACCATTGGGGCCGCCTCCCAGCCGGCGGGCCGGCTACGTAAGCCGACAAGTTGACGTAGTCGCCTTGTGGGGCGATGTTCTTCACGTAGAAATATGACTTCTGCCAGCGCTTCACCGACTGGATTAACGTGATGACGGGGAAGGGGTTGTCGGCCGCCGGCCTCCGCATCGCGATGAAGGCGCCGCTCTGGGCCGGCACGCCCTGCATGCGGGTGCCCAGCTTAGATTGGAAGAACCCCCCCCCAGAGCTCGAGGGTGGGGAGAACGCCAAGAAAGCCTTCGCACAAGGTGACGAAGGCGGACAGCAGCACCACCGTGTTCGGGGTGAGGTGGTGCGGCTGGAGTTGATAGAAGTCGAGGAAGGAGCGGAAGAAAGCGCTCGCCGGCAAGCCGATGCCGCGCAGGAAATGCGAGCGGAAGACTACCCGCTCGCCTTCCTCCGGCTCCGGCGTGATCTCCTTCGCAGGCGCGAGACGGACCCGCACCTGGTCCGCGCCGGGCAACCGCCGCGTCTTGCGGAGGAACTCGATGTGGTCCATATGGACGTTTGAGCCGTCCCAGTCCCCGCCGTACTGCATGGTGGCGTGAGGCTGGCAAGAAAGAGTGCGGCAGCGAAGAAAGCACGGCCTCGCGGCGGCAGAGCTGCGGGGCGGAGTGAAGATTGTTGGGACGGCGCGGCGGCGAGTCGCTGCTGTGAGGGAAAGCAGGAGGAAGAAGATGGCGGAAAGGAGAGGAGCGTGCGAGCGTCTGCCGCTTCCCCTCCTCCCCCTACTTGTAGCCTCGTGCGGCGAAGCCGAGGAGGCAAGGCGTGGGGAGGAACGTGGGATTAACTGCGCCCACTCCCCCACGTCCCGCGATTATTACGCCCTAACGGTGTGCGGAAACCGCCGCCGGAAGACGTGCGGACAGTTTTGGGGCGCAAAGAATCCGCACCTGGGCCTATGCGTAGGAGTGGTGGGCCCTCGGCCTGCGGCGACGTCTTGTCGCGTGTGTGGGTTGGCAGGCTCTTTTCAGCCAAGGGATGCCACGTGGTTCGGAGGCGGCGAGCGGCCGGCCCACAGCCCGACACACGCGCCAACAGACTCCCGCCTTCCGACTTTAAAAATTTCGCCAAGACGGCGCGCCCAACCGAAGCTGGCTCCCAGCTGCCGGCTTGTCAAGATAAGAAGCTGACCGAGCTTCTCGACCCCCTCTCAGCCTCGAAGCCCAACCAGCTTCGGGGACTACTGTCGGAGTAAATGGCCACGGGTAGCCTAACCCACTCCCCCTGGCTCTTCAAGGAAATTACCAGGCCATTCAAGCCTTCAAGAATACAAAGCATAGGGCCGCCTTCCCCCGGCCGAGGGCCGACTCCCAGAAGGCGACCCAGCCTCAGAAACCTCCTCCAAGAAAGATACGAGATAGCCGACTCCAGGAATCCGGCCCCAAGAGGACCGACTCCCAGAAGCCGGCCACGAAGAAAGCCGGCTCCCAAAAGCCGGCCAAGACTGCACCCACCAAGACTGTACCCACATAGCGGCGATAGGATGGGGTGTGGCCGCAGTACAGCCCACTACCCCCAAATCCCGAAATAGGCATGGCCACAGGGCGCCGTACGGGCCAGCCACCCCCCGTCCGGCGCGGCACTGTAGCCATGTTGGCCTCGATGTCACCCACGACAGGTGCCAGTACGGCCCGTGGGCGGCGGGCCCCTTTGCCTGAGAGACATCTGAAGGCGGCCTGGCCTCCTCTAGTCGGCCAGGGATGTGGCCGGCTCCCAATAGCCGGCTATCTCCCTCCCTCGAAGCATGCGCCTCATTAAGGAGACAAGACGAGGTAAGGCTATAGTGAGAGCTCGCAAGGCGGTGACACTGTAGCCACGCTTACCTCGACGAAGCCCTCATCATCAGAGGCGGGGCAATAGTAACCAGCCGCCGACAAAGCCCCCAAGCGGTGGGGCCAGCATGCCGGCCAAGAGGCCGGCAGCCGGCGGGACCCACCAGTCGGCGGGCCCCAATGACCGGCGGAGAAGCCGGCGAGCATAGACACGGACGGCTGGGACCCGCACCCAGCCGGATTACCATTGTACCCCTGGGGGGTAGGCCTATATAAACCCCCCGGGACACCCATGCAAAGGGTTGATCTCATAGAATTCCACACACCACCTAGAGAGAAAAGGAGAGCTAGCCTTGCCCTTCTTCTTCCTCTAGCCAAACAGCTCAAGGAGCGCTTGTAGCTACTTGTGTTGACCTAGTTATCATGCGGAGACCCCGCAGAGCAGGACTAGGGGTGTTATCTCCACGGAGGCCCCGAACCTGGGTAAGATCCGCTGGCGTGCATGTCTTCGCCTCATCCCGTTTCCAGGCACCGGCGATGTTTTACTGGCTCCCACAATGATAAGCCATCCGTTGGCATATGTCGCACCTACCACCCGACACTTCCATTCCTTGGTCATATACAGTTGGTGATGCAGTGATATTATCCAAATTCTGATTTGTTGAAGCCGCACATGGACCAACTGGCACATCAAGCCAAATGTCTCCAATGCGGAGCGTGACCGACTGTGGCACTTGACCATCCATACATTTGAATAAACAAAACCGGATATTAGTTTTCTTTGAGTATATTTTGCACACACAATGTATGTATAGCATGTACTTTAGAAAATCATATGTTGCAATCCTATGTTGGAATTCAAAGATGAGGGGAGAAATATGTCCCACTGGGAGTGCCAGAATCTGATGACGGGAAAATGGCAGGCGTGAGACATGTGTCCACGTCATTGATACCGAATGAATAAATTTAAGCGCATAAATGCATAAATAAAATAGAGATCAAACATTGCAGGTACATGATTTCTAGAACTCTTACATTTACATAAAAATTCTGTTAATTACATCTCCGAAGAGAAAACCCCTGATTAAGAATTCCAACTATCCTATTACATAGAATTGCAACACATGACTATTAAACAATGATAAAAAATCACTCCTCCTCGCTGTCGTTGACGCCGGTGTGCTCAGGGGAGCATTCTCAATCTTCTTCAAATTATCATGTGTCTTGTTCATTTATATTTTACTCTTGTACCATTATGAGCAGTACGTAGAGTACGAGTGCAATGTATGCTTTTGCATCAGACACTTAGTTTGTGTAGTCGACTTTACCAACATATGCTAGTATGACCATGCGGCTATCTTAATCAGGTTTCAGGTCATTTCATTTTAAAGAGTGATGAGTCGACTGGAAGTATATCCACTTAATATGCATGTTACATCTTTTATTGATGCATATATGACCATGCATGAGATGATGGGGCATATGACTTAGTTCATGTTGGATCTACGCATGAAAATTTAATATAAGGAGAGGTCATCATATCAGAACCATCCCATATATTTTAATTTTGTTTGGTATGTTTGATGGCAGCATCTACTAAGCAAATTAGTCTGTTTTGGTTAGGACTAAAGCAAGCTAGATGCAATATCCTTTATTTTAGTATGGGTCACATGCATATACTCTAACCATCGGTGGGCAGTATATGCGTGTTGCATAGAGTCTGTACGCTCTAGATTTCGTATTTTAGATATGTAGGATTACATTTTTAACTTAACCTACACGCATTCACTTTCTTTTATGAGCATATTTTATTTAAGTGTGGACCGAGACAACTAGTATTTTCATTACCTCATGTCTACACATTGGATTTCACTTAGCACATTTTATATGCATTAGAGTATCCTCATTTAACCATCTATATGACAGATGTATATGACATTTGTACCTCCCTGTTTGTATTACTACTGACGTGGCATAGCATATATGCCCGCAGTGTAACCAACAAGAGGCTTCAAATATAGTTTGGCAAACACCTAATTTATACATTTTTTCATGCACTAGATCTGGAGGTACATGCAGAATTTACATGGTCTTGCTTTATGCAACTCAAACATACAACAAATGAAGAGTGCATTTTTGTAGGCACATATTTATTCTATGATTTTATGTGGATGGTCATAGGTTTGTGTATGTTTCATATTTGTTTTCTCCTGAGCTTTACCTTTGCGTCGCTCTCATTTATGATGGAAGGGAAAATATGTCCTCCTTAGTATGGTCGCCATGATCAACTAAGGAGTAAAATTCATCATCTTTGACATAATCGCGCTTTGGCTCGTATCACGATGATCGGCCAAGGCAAAAAATGACAAGATGGAATTATATGTTATATGTTCCTTGATTTGTATCATGATGATCCGCCAAGGATTATTTTTTGTTGCTCTTGAACATATTCGCACTTTGGCTTGTATCATGATGATCAGCCAAGGCAAAATGTCAAGATGGGGCTATATGGAGAATGCTCCTTGGTTTGCATCACAATGATCAACCAAGGACCAATGTTCTTCTCTTAAATATAAGTGCTCTTTGGCTCGTATCATGATGATCAGCCAAGGCAAAATATCAAGATGAATATATGTGGAGAATACTCCTTGGCTTGTATCACAATGACCAATCAAGGGCAAAGTTTCCTCTCCTGAACATAACTGCTCTTTGGCTCGTACACGATGATCAGCCACGGCAGAATGTCAAGATGAGGATACATGAGGCATACTCCTTGGTTTGTATCACAATGATCAACCAAAGAGAGAGATGAATGTGATGAGAGATATAGGGAGGAGCAAGAAGATTAGAGGAGGTTCCCACCTTCTCTACCTTTTTCAGGTCCCCGGCTGCACGGCGGCCTCGCAGCAGCAGCGTATATGAGCTTTGTTTCTACAGCAGCAGTATATGTGCGTGGTTGAGAGCAGCGGCGGCAGCAGAGCAGCGGCAGCCCGGGCAAAAGAGAGTAGCAGCGTGCGGCCAGAGAGAATAAAATGGAGTCCTCAAGGGCAGCCCCCCTCTGGGTATTTATTGGAAGGGGCAGCGCAAGGATTTGCTTAGAGACGCGACCACGTTCTAGAGACCGTGTGCTGATCGTGGGGGTTGTGGGAGCATGCTTCCTTTTCTTTTCTTTGGCTTATTTCCCTTGGAATCCTAAGTGAGTCAACCACGTAGCTTGACTAGCAATTCCAATACGTACATGCTTACCTGATGTGGGCTAAGTTCTCCTCTTTTTTAATTCTAATTAATGCATGGGCCTTGACATCACCCACCACATATTTTAATGGGCTAGGCTTTAATTAACTATTAGCGTCACATTAAGGATTATATTTTCTTAGTGTGACGTGCCGTATATAAATACATGGAAAATGTATTTTCCTTTTCTTACGTGGCGTTATATCCATCATACCCATATTCTATTAGGAATGATGTACGTCTCTTTTTCTATGTCGCCGTGATATTTTATTACCGATGATGAAATAATGCCGACGTATGTTGCATGGTTCAATATTCTTTACCAAATAAGCGACGCCCGCGATGATTTATGTTGACATTTCATGCGGTCTAATATTTTGAAGATATTAGCGCCTTCTATAATCTTGTGGCCCACAGTTATCATTTCATTGGGGGAAAGCTTTCTATGGAGACTTTATTTATTTATTTTACAATCTTTGTGAATACGGGATATTTTCATATTCTAAGAAAATGACAGTGTCAACGATTACATATTCCGGCTCATTCCTTTTATTTCCGCGCTGCTATTTTCTGTTAAGCGACCCAGTTTACCACAGTCATTTCCTCAAGCTATTTGGCAATTTCACCATTCCTATTTTATAATTTGACATTATCATATTTTGATAACAAATATCGCTTTGTATTTTACTTCGGTGAAATTCCGTGTCGACAATAGCTTCTTCTTAATTTCAAGCTTGGCAATTTCAGTGGCGCCGAGTGCGTGAAGCTGATTTGTGATATCAGTGAGGCAGTCGAACGTGATCTGGACATTCTCATTGTCATTCCTCTTGAATCAGTTGAAGAGATTGCGAAGTACATCCATTCTTGAGTCTCTCTGTGTTGAGACGCCTTCGTTGACCTGGGACAGCCAGTCCCAGACTAGCTTCATAGTTTCCAGAGCACTCACACGGCCATACTATCCTTTGGTTAGAGGATCACATATGATGATCTTGGCGGTTGAGTCCAGTTGCACAAACCACTTGACATCAGCAACGGTGACACCTTCACCGACTTTGGGAACACTAGTCTTGCTGACATACCAGAGGTTGATGTCAATGGCTTCAAGATGCATGCACATGTTGTTCTTCCAATATGGGTAATCAGTGCCATCGAAGACTGGGCACGCAGCGGAGACTTTGATTATCCCTGCAGTCGACATAGCTAAAAGTTCAGGTGGTTAAACCGAATCACACAGAACAACAGAGCACCTTGCTCTGATACCAACTAAAAGTGCTAGTTATCGACTAGAGGGGGGTGAATAGGCGATTTTTATGAAAGTCTTCGTAAGATGCAAAATCTTTGAAGACAGACAGTCAAACAACACCTATATGATATGCAGCAGAAGATAAGCTACACTAGACATGCCATACTCAAGTAGACAGTACAATGAAAGCACAAAGACTAATAGCAGCTAGGTAGAACAGATCGGAATGGAAGACAGTATGAAACCAAACACACGAAAGACTTCACACAGTGAAGTCAAACAGATCACGCAAACAAGCAATGACTTCACGAAGACAAACTAAAATGTAAAGGAGGTAGGGAATGGAACCAGTTGCTTGATGAAGACAAGCATTTGGTAGACCAGTTCCAGTTGCTGTGACAACTGTACGTCTGGTTAGGAGGCTGAGATTAAACTTAGAAGACCACGTCTTCACCTTATTCCCCTTGAGCTAAGGACACTTAGTCCTCGCCCAATCACTTTGGTAAGTCTTCAAGGTAGACTTCCAAACCTTCACAGACTCCGTTCACCGACGATCCACAATGACTCTCGGATCCTCAGAACGTGACAACTAACCGGCTGGAGGATACACAGTCCTCAAGTGTAACAAGTCTTTAGGTCACGCAGAAAGATAGACTTAAGTGATGCCTAACACTCTTTGGCTCTGGGTATTTTGGGCTTTGTCCTCGCAAGGATTCTATTTCTCAAAGGCTTCGGAGGTGGGTTGCTCTCAAACGACAAAAGTCGTGCACTAACGATGAGCAGCCACCAATTTATGGTGTAGGGGGTTGATACGCCTCGAACGTATCTATAATTTTTGATTGTTCCATGCTATTATATTATCTGTTTTGGATGTTTTATATGCATTAATATGCTATTATATATAATTTTTGCGACTAACCTATTAACCTAGAGCCCAGTGCCAGTTTCTGTTTTTCCTTATTTTAGAGTTTCATAGAAAAGGAATACCAAACGAAGTCCAAACGGAATGAAACTTTTGCGATGATTTTTCTTGGACCAGAAGACATCCAGAGGACTTGGAGTACACGTCAGGGAAGCCACGAGCTGGCCACAAGGTCGGAGGGCTCGCCCAGGGGGGTAGGGCGCGCCCCCCACCCTTGTGGGCTCCTCGTGACTCCACCGACCTATTTCTTCCGCCTATATATTCTCAAATATTCCAAAACCTATCAGGAGAGCCACGAAAACACTTTTCCACCGCCGCAACTTTCTGTACCTGTGAGATCCCTTCTAGGGGCCTTTTCCGGCATCCTGCCGGAGGGGAATTCGGTCACGGAGGGCTTCTACATCAACACCATTATCTCTCCGATGAAGCGTGAGTAGTTTACCACACACCTACGGGTCCATAGCTAGTATCTAGATGGCTTGTTCTCTCTCTTTGATTCTCAATACCATGTTCTCCTTCATGTTCTTAGAGATTTATCGGATTTAATACTCTTTTACGGTGTGTTTGCCGAGATTCGATGAACTGTGGATTTATGATCAGCTTATCTAAGAATATTATTTGAATCTTCTCTGAATTCTTATATGCATGATTTGATATCTTTGCAAGTCTCTTCGAACTATCGATTTGGTTTGGCCAACTAGATTGGTTTTTCTTGCAATGGGAGAAGTGCTTAGCTTTGGGTTCAATCTTGCGGTGCTCGATCTCAGTGACAGAAGAGGAACCGACACGTATTGTATTGTTGCCATCGAGGATAGCAAGATGGGGTTTTCATCATATTTCTTGAGTCTACCCCGCTACATCATGTCATCTTACTTAATGTGTTACTCTGTTCTATGAACTTAATACTCTAGATGCAGGCAGGAGTCGGTCGATGTGTGGATAGTAGTAGATGCTGGCATGAGTCGGTCTACTTGATACAGACGTGATGCCTATATTCATGATCATTGCCTTAGATATCGTCATAACTTTGCGCTTTTCTATCAATTGCTCGGCAGTAATTCGTTCACCCACCGTAATATTTTCTATCTTGAGAGAAGCCTCTAGGGAAACCTATGGCCCCTGGGTCTATTTTCCATCATATAAGTTTCCGATCTACAGTTTTAGTTTCCTATTTACTTCCTTTGCCATCTTTTACTTTCTGTTCCATAAACAAAAAATACCAAAAATATTACTTTACTGTTTATCCATCTCTATCAGATCTCACTTTACAAATAACCGTGAAGGGATTGACAAGCCCTTTGTCGCGTTGGGTGCAAGTTAGTGTTTGTTTGTGCAGGTATTCGGTGGCTTGAGCATTTTCTCCTACTGGATTGATACCTTGGTTCTCAAAAGCTGAGGGAAATACTTACTCTACTTTGCTGCATCACCCTTTCTCTTCAAGGGAAAAACCAACGCAAGCTCAAGAAGTAGCAGGAAGAATTCTGGCGCTGTTGCCGGGGAGATCTACGTCAAGTCAAGACATACCAAGTACCCATCATAAACTCTCATCTCTCCCATTACATTATTTGCCATTCGCCTCTCGTTTTCCTCTCTCCCACTTCTAAAACGAATTTTGAAAAGATTCGCCTTTTCATCGCTCTTCTTCCGTTAGTCTTCTTTGCATGCTTTTTGTGTGCTCGTGTGTTGGATTGCTTTCTTGTCACAATGATTCCACCAAAAAATGTTGACCCTCACCTTAGGAGGTTAGACGAAATTGAAAATAAGGTTAGAAGCTTCATGTCTTTGCAATTTGAGCATAACAATTTCTTTAGAAACGAGCTCAAGGAGCAGAAAAGTTTTATGGAATACATGAATAAGGAGCTTGATGATATGTCTAAGGAATTTTATGGTTTGAGATCTCAGTTTGCGCATCTTGAAAATTTAGTAGGCCAAATTTCTGATAAACAAGCTACCTTAGTAAACAAAATGGCCGCTAAACCAGAGGCTTTGAATAATGATGAAGATCTTAAAGTGATCGATGTGGCTCCTATTGAATCTTTGTTTTCCAATATAAATCTTGATAAAGAAGGGACTGGAGATGAGTCAATTTTAGTTAAAAGGCGTCCCAATGATTCAGAGTTTTTAGATCTTGATGCAAAAATTGATAAAAGTGGGATTGGAGAGGTCAAAACTTTAAGTAGCAATGAACCCACTCTTTTGGATTTCAAGGAGTTTAATTATGATAATTGCTCTTCAATAGATTGTATTTCCTTGTTGCAATCCATGTTGAATTCTCCTCATGCTTATAATCAAAACAAAGCTTTTACTAAACATATCGTTGATGCTATGATGCAATCTTTTGAAGAAAAGCTTGAGTTGGAAGTTTCTATCCCTAGATAACTTTATGATGAGTGGGAACCTACTATTAAGATTAATATTAAAGATTATGAATGCCATGCTTTGTGTGATTTGGGTGCTAGTGTTTCCACGATTCCAAAAACTTTATGTGATGTGTTAGGTTTTCGTGAATTTGATGATTGTTCTTTAAATTTGCATCTTGCGAATTCCACTATTAAGAAACCTATGGGAAGAATTAACGACATTCTTATTGTTGAAAATAGGAATTATGCGCCCATAGATTTCATTGTTCTTGATATAGATTGCAATCCTACATGTCCTATTATTCTTGATAGACCTTTCCCTAGAATGATTGGTGCAATTATTGATATGAAGGAAGGAAACATTAGATTTCAATTTCCATTAAGGAAAGGCATGGAACACCTTACTAGAAAGAAAATTAAATTGCCTTATGAATCTATTATGAGAGCCACTTATGGATTGCATACCAAAGATGATGATATCTAGATCTATTCGTGTTCTACGCCTAGCTAAGGGCGTTAAACAATAGCGCTTGTTGGGAAGCAACCCAATTTTATTTTTATGTTTTACTTTTTAGGTTCTGTTTTGCATTAAATAATTCATCTAGCCTCTTTCTAGATGTGGTTTTGTGTTAGTGTTTGTTCCAAGTAAGACCTTTGGGATAGCTTACGGTGATAGTTGAGATTCGATCTTGCTGAAAAACAAAAACTTTTGCGCTCAGTCCCAGAATTGTTAAAAATCACAGAAGCGAGATAACATACTGATTCTTTTTGAAGAAGATTAATAAAAAAAATTCATGGCTCTTCCTATGTTTTCAGCATTTTTGGAGTTACAGAAGTATTCAAAATATCCATATTGCTACAGACTATTCTGTTTTTGACAGATTCTGTTTTCTATGTGTTGTTTGCTTATTTTGATGAATCTATGGCTAGTATCGGGGGGGTATGAACCATGGAAAAGTTGGAATACACTAGATATTACACCAATATAAATAAAGAATGACTTCACAACAGTACCTAAAGTGGTTATTTATTTTCTTATACTAACGGAGCTTATGAGATTTTCTGTTGAGTTTTGTGTTGCGAAGTTTTCAAGTTTTGGGTAAGGCTTTGATGGACTATGGAATAAAGAGTGGCAAGAGCCCAAGCTTGGGGAGGCCAAAGGCACCCCAAGGTAATATTCAAGGATAACCAAGGGCCTAAGCCTGGGGATGCCCTGGAAGGCAGCCCCTCTTTTGTCTTCGTCTATCGGTAACTTTAATCGAGGCTATATTTTTATTCACCACATGATATGTGTTTTGCTTGGAGCGTCTTGTATGATTTGAGTCTTTTCTTTTTAGTTTGCCGCAATCATCCTTGCAGTACATACCTTTTGAGAGAGACACACATGAATCGTGATTTATTAGAATGCTCGTTGTGCTTCACTTATATCTTTTGAGCTAGGCAATATTGCTCTAGTGCTTCACTTATATGTGTTTAGAGCACGGTGGTGGTTCTATTTTATAGAAACTGATACACTCATGCTTCACTTATATTATTTTGAGAGCCTCCAAACAGCATGGTAATTTGCTTTGGTTATAAATTTAGTCCTAATATGATAGGCATCCAAGATGGATATAATAAAAACCTTCATATAAAGTGCATTCAATACTATGAGAAGTTTGATTCCTTATGATTGTTTTGAGATATGAAGATGGTGATATTAGAGTCATGCTAGTGAGTAGTTGTGAATTTGAGAAACACTTGTATTAAAGTTTGTGATTCCCGTAGCATGCACGTATGGTGAACCGTTATGTGATGAAGCCGGAGCATGATTTATTTATTGATTGTCTTCCTTATGAGTGGTGGTCGGGACGAGCGCTTGTCTTTTCCTACCAATCTATCCCCCTAAGAGCATACGTGTAGTACTTCGTTTCAATAACTAATAGATTTTTGCAATAAGTATATGAGTTCTTTATGACTAATGTTGAGTCCATGGATTATACGCACTCTCACACTTCCACCATTGCTAGCCTCTCTTGTGCCGCGCAACATTCGCTGGTACCATACACCCACCATATACCTTCCTCAAAATAGCCACCATAACTACCTATTATGACATTTTCAGAGCCATTCCGAGATATATTGCCATGCAAGTTTCCACCGTTCCGTTTATTAAGACACACTCCATTATTGTCATATTGCTTTGCATGATCATGTAGTTGACATCGTATTTGTGGCAAAGCACCATTCATAATTCTTTCATACATTTCAGTCTTGATTCATTGCACATCCCGATACACTGCCGGAGGCATTCACATAGAGTCATATTTTGTTCTAAGTATCGAGTTGTAAGTAAATAAAAGTGTGATGATCTTCATTATTAGAGCATTGTCCCATGTGAGTAAAGGATGATGGAGACTATGATTCCCCCACAAGTCGGGATGAGACTCCGGACTAAATAAAAAAAGAGGCCAAAAAATGAGAGAAGGCCCAATAAAAGAATAAAAAAATAAATGAGAGAAAAGAGAGAAGGGGCAATGCTACTATCCTTTTACCACACTTGTGCTTCAAAGTAGCACCATGATCTTCATGATAGAGAGTCGCCTATGTTATCACTTTCATATACTAGTGGGAATTTTTCATTATAGAACTTGGCTTGTATATTCCAATGATGGGCTTCCTCAAATTGCCCTAGGTCTTCATGAGCAAGCAAGTTGGATGCACATCCACTTAGTTTTGTTTTTGATCTTTCATAAACTTATAGCTCTAGTGCATCCGTTGCATGGCAATCTCTACTCACTCACATTGATATATATTAATGGGCATCTCCATAGCCCGTTGATACGCCTAGTTGATGTGAGACTATCTCCTTCTTTTTGTCTTCTCCACAACCAGCGTCTATTCCACCTATAGTGCTATGTCCATGGCTCACGCTCATGTATTGCGTGAAAGATGAAAAGTTTGAGAACATCAAAAGTATGAAACAATTGCTTGGCTTGTCATTGGGGTTGTGCATGATTTAAATACTTTGTGTGATGACGATGGAGTATAGCCAGACTATATGATTTTGTGGGGATAAGCTTTCTTTGGCCATGTTATTTTGAGAAGACATAATTATTTTTTTATTATGCTTGAAGTATTATTGTTTTTATGTCAATATTAATGTTTTGTTTTGAATGATACGGATCTGAACATTCATGCCACAATAAAGAAAATTACATGGATAAATATGTTAGGTAGCATTCCACATCAAAAATTCTGTTTTTGTCATTTACCTACTCGAGGACGAGCAGGAATTAAGCTTGTTGATGCTTGAAACATCTCCAACATATCTATAATTTTTTATCGTTCCATCCTATTATATTATCTATTTTGGATGTTTTATATGCATTAATATGCTATTTTACATTATTTTTGGGACTAACCTATTAACCTAGAGCCCAGTGCCAGTTTCTGTTTTTCCTTGTTTTAGAGTTTCGCAGAAAAGGAATACCAAACGGAGTCCAAGCGGAATGAACTTTCGCGATGATTTTTCTTGGACCAGAAGACATCGAGAGGACTTGGGGACTTGGGGTACACGTCAGGGAAGCGACGAGGTGGCCACAAGGTCGGAGGGTGCGCCTAGGGGGGTAGTGCGCGCACCCACCCTTGTGGGCCCCTCGTGACTCCACCGACCTATTTCTTCCGCCTATATATTCTCAAATATTCCAAAACCTATCAGGAGAGCCAAATAAACACTTTTCCACCGCCGCAACCTTCTGTACCCGTGAGATCCCATCTAGGGGTCTTTTTCGGCGTCCTACCGGAGGGGGATTAAATCACGGAGGGCTTCTACATCAACACCATTGCCTCTCCGATGAAGTGTGAGTAGTTTACCACAGACCTACGGGTCCATAGCTAGTAGCTAGATGGCTTCTTCTCTCTCTTTGATTCTCAATACCATGTTCTCCTCGATGTTCTTGGAGATCTATCCGATGTAATACTATTTTGCTGTGTGTTTGCCGAGATCAGATGAATTGTGGATTATGATCAACTTATCTATGAATATTATTTGAACCTTCTCTGAATTCTTATATGCATGATTTGATATCTTTGCAAGTCTCTTCGAACTATCGATTTGGTTTGGCCAACTAGATTGGTTTTTCTTGCAATCGGAGAAGTGCTTAGCTTTGGGTTCAATCTTGCGGTGCTCGATCCCAGTGACAGAAGGGGAACCAACATGTATTGTATTGTTGCCATCGAGGATAACAAGATGGGGTTTTCATCATATTGCTTGAGTCTATCTCGCTACATCATGACATCTTACTTAATGCGTTACTCTGTTCTATGAACTTAATACTCTAGATGCAGGCATGAGTCGGTCGATGTGTGGAGTAATAGTAGTAGATGCAGGCAGGAGTCGGTCTACTTGATACGGACATGATGCCTATATTCATGATCATTGCGTTAGATATCGTCATAACTTTGCGCTTTTCTATCAATTGCTCGGTAGTAATTCGTTCACCCACCGTAATATTTTCTATCTTGAGAGAAGCCTCTAGTGAAACCTATGGCCCCCCGGTCTATTTTCCATCATATAAGTTTCCGATCTATAGTTTTAGTTTCCTATTTACTACTTTTGCAATCTTTTACTTTCCGTTCCATAAACCAAAAATACCAAAAGTATTACTTTACCGTTTATCCATCTCTATCAGATCTCACTTTGCAAATAACCGTGAAGGGATTGACAACCTCTTTGTTGCGTTGGGTGCAAGTTGGTGTTTGTTTGTGCAGTTATTCGGTCACTTGAGCGTTATCTCCTACTGAATTGATACCTTGGTTCTCAAAAGCTGAGGGAAATACTTACTCTACTTTGCTGCATCACCCTTTCCTCTTCAAGGGAAATACCAACGCAAGCTCAAGAAGTAGCAGGGTTGGGCAATTTATAGCCAGGAGGCAACCCAACATGATATGTCCGAAATGACCCTGGGTCACTAAGGAGCCGACACATGTCCGACGGTCATATTTCAAACACACGCGGCAGCTTGACTTGGGCTACAAGCAAAGCTAACTCATCCAACTCTGGATAAGATTTACTCTCATTGTCTTCACTCAAAGACATAGGATTTGGGTTGAGCATCACGTCAGTTTTATGACTTTGTTCACTGGGACCCCACTTGACAGTTCGGTGGTTCCTATGACTCAACAAAGAAACTATGTCTTCACACTCCATTGTCTTCAAGTGAATGTCTTCACACGTCATTATCTTCGACGTGTATGTCTTCACGAACGACCATTGTCTTCAGTGTCTTCTTACATATTTAGGGGTCATCTATGGTAAGTAAAGCGAATCAATGAGGGACTTCTACCTGTGTTACCCTGCAATTCTCACAAACACACTAGTCCCTCAACCACGTTCGTTGTCAATACTCCAAAACCAACTAGGGGTGGCACTAGATGCACTTATACTACCAAACGTGAGGAGCTAGTCAGGAACCAAGACGTCCCCGTTGCAGATGCCGTCGCTGATGACTAAGCGAGCCATTGATCCTTCGATGATCCTACAACGGAACTCTCAATGAAAGCACCAATGTCGGTGTCAAAACTGACAGATCTTGGGTAGGGGGTCCTAAGCTGTGGATCTTAGATTGATGGGTAATAGGGAACATAGAGACAATGTTTATCCAGGTTCGGGCCCTCTCTAGGTGGTAAAACCCTATGTCATGCTTGGTTGTATTGATTTGTTTGTATGACAATTACAGAGTTGATCTACCATGAGATTGGATGAACTAAAGCCTAGGTGGTTATGGTGATGATGGTTCTTGCCCTTTCTACAGGTTAAATTCTCTGGTTTATATCACTACTACAGGTTGCTGCTAACGCGACACTACAATCAGAGACCCTTCGACGAAACTGTGTATGATGCCATAATCGCAAATGGTGGTGTAAAAAACCGTCAAAAAAGGTGCAAAACGTTTGCGATGGAGTATGCATCAAACACGGTTCAGATTTTAGTTGGTTGTGCGATGCAGGGCATAAGGTTGAGCTCAATTGACTGTTTGCGATGAGGAGGAACAAAAGAAACGGGCAGCCAGATGAAGGTGTGTGTGATATACAGCATACGATTCACTCGGATGAACTGTTTTTGATTAGGCAACACAAAAGAAACGGTCAGCCAGATCAAGGTGTGTGCGGTATACGGCATGCGGTTCACTCGGATGAACTGTTTGCGTTCAGACAAGAGAACAGAAACGGTTCAATATATCAAGATGTGTGTGATACGCGACAAACAGGTCCGTAATCAGAAATGTGTGCGAAGACCGATAATAACACAAACTATTGCTTCTAATAAGACGTATGTGATATGCTCTGTCTACACAACATTTATTGGCCATAAGGATGCGAAGAGGCATCCTATATCAGTAAGGACTAGCTGTTCTATCAGTAGCTCATCTAAGGGAACTCTCAAGTTAAGTGTGCTCAGGCTGGAGCAGCCATCAGATGGGTGACTGGATGGGAAGTTGTCTTGGTGTTAAATTAACTCATGGGATGGATCATCCAGGTCAAATGTGTTATATATTTTTTATTTATTTTTTAACACATGTTAAAGAAGGTCTACCGCGTTACTTTTTTACAATGTGTGATACGTGGCATACAGTTGATCCATCCGACCTGTATTTATGATGGACTAAGCCGTGTGTGTTGTAGGCAAACGCTTGCTAGTATTCAACCGTTTGCGATTGATGAATTCATCACCGACGGGTTCCCTAGTGTGGTCCGTGTTCATCTGATCATCATCTACTTCTTGTGCTAGCTCGATGTTCCTTCTATGCTAAGTTTCCATTAATTGATGGCGTTTTATGAACATGCCATCATTTCCTCACCTGTTTCCCGCCACCCAGCGATATTGCGCATAAACCTAGGCGGCGCGCGACGCATGGAGGCGACAAGCGCAGCCTATAGCACATCCACCTTTTCCAAGCATGCCAACCAACTAGAGCGCCGCCTCTGCCATCAACCTCGTCGTCGAGGAAAACGAGCAAGCGACACGGTCCAACGAGGCCGAGGCGCTCCCCGGCAACGCGATGTACGATGCCGTGATGTGCGTCATCGCCAGGGTTGAGTAGACCTTTGGCGCATGGCGCTTGAGCACCGCGGATCAAGATAGGCATGTCAGCGCCGACAGGCTGCAGTTCGCTGCACAACATGATCGATGGCACGCCGCAGAGCAAGCTAGGCGCGTCCGCGCCAATAGGCTGCGGCTCGCCGCATGGCGAGACCGTTGGAGCGCCGCAGAGCAAGAGGCGCAGTGCGCCGCACAGCAAGAGCGGATCCATCGGCGCTTGCCTGTCGACACGGCGTCGCAGCTGGGTACACTTCTCGTCAGTACCCCCATTCAGCACCAAGAGTGGGCAGAGGCCCCCAGCGCCGTACTTGCACTAGAGGCCAGCCGCGCCGTACTTGCACCGGACGCCCGCCGCGCCGTTTGCATGGGTGGCGCCATTCGCCTTCTCCGCGACCCGCTGGATGCCAACGCCCTGGTCCGTAGGCTCGACCACCTCCTTGGCCCAAGTGTCCACGAGGGCGCAATAGAGGAACATGGCCGTCGCATCCTCGAGATGGTGATCTCCGATGAAATAGCCAACTTGGAGCTCGGATCGTGCTCCAGATGTACCACGAGCGTGTCGACCGCTTGGACGAACGCCTGCACGAGTTCAGGCAGAACCAAGAGCTACCGTAGGCAAGGGCTGCTGGTCATGGTCTCATGGACGCGTTATATTTTGTTGAGTCGTTTCGATGTGGATAGCTATGTATTCACAGCAATCATAGTATTTCTCTGTTTATTCCTCTGTTTCAATGTGTGTACTCTATTTTCCGTTCTTATCTGTTCTGTTTCAATGTGTGTATATAGATTTCCATTCTGTATATGTGGATGATAACAGCTAGATTCAAATTAGTATACAAAAACAGATAAAAATGGAATTCATAATATATATATATATATATAATATCATCACATATATATTAATTGTTCATTAGTTCATCACAGAATATATATATAATATCATCACATATAGGTGATGATACTTAACTACTAGGTACAATGCATAAAATTGAAAACGAACAATACTAAAACTAATAATCCCTCCTGGGGCCAGTATTCCGGCAGCGCCTCACCAGCAGCTCCCTGGTGCGCGCCGTCTTCCCGGTGCGGAGGCAATACTCCGCCTCCTCCGCCTCGCAGCGCTTGACGTATCGATCTGCCTCTTGCTGGCGGACACGCGCGAACGATCTTGCCATTTTGTTGGGCACCCACCGGAGCTCCTCGTCAGTGGCACGCTGGAGCTTATCAGCCCACCTCCACGCAGCGACGAGGCGCCCAACGCCTATGACCTTCCTCGCGAAGTACCCGTCTTCGTACACCTCCTCAGCATGATGACTCGCCCGCCCCCAAAGATCCGCCGCCTCCTTTTTCCAGGCGGCATCACGGGCTTCACAGGCCGCCTGGTGCCTGGCTTCCTCCTCCGCCATCTCCTTCTTGAAAGCCACTTGCCTGGCTTTCTCACCCGGTGGTAGCGACTTCCACAGACAAAGATTGTACTGGCCCCAAAATCAATCCAAAGTTGGGGGGTCCAGCGCAACCTCGTCCGGCGGCGCGTAGGGGTCCTCGTCGCTACTATTCGAGTGAGCGTCCTCGGGGGGCAGCAACTCCTCGTCGGCACGTGGGTAGACCGGCGGCGCCATGGCAGGGATTTGAGAGAGAGAGAGAGAGAGAGGGCGAGCGAGGACAGGATGTAGATGAGAATGTAGGCGGGACAACATGAGCAAGGTAGTATTTATTGGCGGCCGAAATCAAGATCGACGGGGACCGTACACACGCCGGTCACCGGAATTTACGAGTACTGTAGTTTGAATTACACACGATTCCCGCAGCAAAATCCGTGTGTGAACATAATAGCTGACGGTTTCCAAAAAAGGAACCATGTCTGATTAATGATCCCCGCCACTCGCCTACCAAACCTCGAGCCGCGAGGTAGAGTGTCAATCGTGTGGGGGCCGGTTGTCTTGCCAGATCTTTACATTTTCTTTTTTGAACACCAGATATTTACATCGTCTAACGATTTTTTAACTCGCACACAAGTACACAAAAATATGATTTTTCAAACCGTTATGGTTAGCCGTTGCATGTAGATGTACTTCAAATTTGAATTACGGTCATTGAATGGCTAGAAAATCACTTAAATATCTTTAAAAGGTCAAATGACCCCTATAATTTTCCAAAATTTCACATTACAGTTGTAGTAGTGCACGTTAAATGTAGAAAAAAATTGAAGGCCGTAAGAGGAATCTATCTTCCGTTCGTCATCAAACATGCATTGTTCCCTCTCGGAACCATGAGCCTTCTAGTGAGTTGCTCCAGTTTGTGAGGGGTGTGTGTCCAAACTTTCATCAAACATGCCAACTTTTTTTACCACATCATCTTGGTGGCAGGACATTAAATCAAGCAAGGTTTCATGTTTTTCTGATCAATTTTTATTTTTTTGAATTAAAATGCCATGGCACTACATGCATGTGCCCATGCCATGAGACCAATATGTTTGAATATTCCTTCTAATTTACTGCACATGGAATTAACTCGCACACAAGTACACAAATATGATTTTTCAAACCGTTATGGTTAGGCGTTGCATGTAGATGTAGTTGAAATTTGAATTATGGTCATTAAATGGCTAGAAAATCAGTTAAATGTCTTTAAAAGGTCAAATGACCCCTAAAATTTTCCAAAATTTCACATTACAGTTGTATTAGTGCATGTTAAACATAGAAAAAATTTGAAGGCCGTAAGAGGAAGCTATCTCCCGTTTGTCATCAAACATGCATTGTTCCCTCTCGGAACCACGAGCCTTCTAGTGAGTTGCTCCGGTTTGTGAGGGGTGTGTGTCCAAACTTTTGTCAAACATGTCAATTTTTTTACCACATCATCTTGGTGGCATGACATTAAATCTAGCAAGGTTTCATGTTTTTCTAATCATTTTTTAATTTTTTGTAATTAAAATGGCATGGCACTCCATGCATGTGCCCATGCCGTGAGACTAATATGTTTGAAAATTCCTTCTAATTTACTGCACATGGAATTAACTCGCACACAAGTACACAAATATGATTATTCAAACCGTTATGGTTAGCCGTTGCATGTAGATGTACTTTAAATTTGAATTACGGTCATTAAATGGCTAGAAAATCAGTTAAATGTCTATAAAAGGTCAAATGACCCCTAGAATTTTCCAAAATTTCACATTGTAGTTGTAGTAGTGCACGTTAAACATAGAAAAAATAGAAGGCCATAAGAGGAAGCTATCTCCTATTCGTCATCAAACATGCATTGTTCCCTCTCGGAACCACGAGCCTTCTAGTGAGTTGCTCCGGTTTGTGAGGGGTGTGTGTCCAAACTTTCGTCAAACATGCCAATTTTTTTACCACATCATCTTGGTGGCATGACATTACATCAAGCAAGGTTTCATGTTTTCTGATTTTTTTTATTTTTTTTGGAGTTAAAGTGCCATGTCACTCCATGCATACATATGCATGTGTCCATGTCGTGAGACAAATATGTTTGAAAATTCCTTCTAATTTACTGCACATGGAATTAACTCACACACAAGTACACAAATATGATTTTTCAAACCGTTATGGTTAGGCGTTGCATGTAGATGTAGTTCAAATTTGAATTACGGTCATTAAATGGCTAGAAAATCACTTAAATATCTATAAAAGGTCAAATGACCCCTGAAATTTTCCAAATTTTCACATGACAGTTGTATTAGTGCACGTTAAACATAGAAAAAATTTTGAAGGCCGTAAGAGGAAGCAATCTCCTGTTCGTCATCAAACATGCATTGTTCCCTCTCGGAACCACGAACCTTCTAGTGAGTTTCTCCGGTTTGTGAGGGGTGTGTGTCCAAACTTTCGTCAAACATGCCAATTTTTTTACCACATCATCTTGGTGGCATGACATTAAATCAAGCAAGGTTTCATGTTTTTCTGATCATTTTTTAATTTTTTGGAATTAGAATGCCATGGCATTCCATGCATGTGCCCATGCCGTGAGACCAATATGTTTGAAAATTCCTTCTAATTTACTGCACATGGAATTAACTCGCACACAAGTACACAAAGATGATTTTTCAAACCGTTATGTTTAGGCGTTGCATGTAGATGTAGTTCAAATTTGAATTACGGTCATTAAATGGCTTGAAAATCACTTAAATGTCTTTAAAAGGTCAAATGACCCATAGAATTTTCCAAATTTTCACAGTACAGTTGTAGTAGTGCACGTTAGAGTAGAATAAATTTTGAAGGCCGTAAGAGGAACCTATCTCCTGTTCGTCATCAAACATGCATTGTTCCCTTTCGGAACCACGAGCCTTCTAGTGAGTTGCTCCGGTTTGTGAGGGGTCTGTGTCCAAACTTTCGTCAAACATGCCAATTTTTTTACCACATCATCTTGGTGGCATGACATTACATCAAGCAAGGTTTCATGTTTTTCTGATCCTTTTTTAATTTTCTGGAATTAAAATGCCATGGCACTCCATGCATACGTATGCATGTGTCCATGTCGTGAGACAAATATGTTTGAAAATTCCTTCAATTTTACTGCACATGGAATTAACTCGCACACAAGTACAAAAATATGATTATTCAAACCGTTATGGTTAGCCGTTGCATGTAGATGTACTTTAAATTTGAATTACGGTCATTAAATGGCTAGAAAATCAGTTAAATGTCTATAAAAGGTCAAATGACCCCTAGAATTTTCCAAAATTTCACATTGAAGTTGTAGTAGTGCACGTTAAACATGCAAAAAATAGAAGGCCTTAAGAGGAAGCTATCTCCCATTCGTCATCAAACATGCATTGTTCCGTCTCGGAAGCATGAGCCTTCTAGTGAGTTGCTCCAGTTTGTGAGGGGTGTGTGTCCAAACTTTCGTCAAACATGCCAATTTTTTACCACATCATCTTGGTGGCATGACATTACATCAAGCAAGGTTTCATGTTTTTCTGATTTTTTTTGTTTTTTTTGGAATTAAAGTGCCACGTCACTCCATGCATACATATTCATGTGTCCATGTCGTGAGACAAATATGTTTGAAAATTCCTTCTAATTTACTGCACATGGAATTAACTCACACACAAGTACACAAATATGATTTTTCAAACCGTTATGGTTAGGCGTTGCATGTAGATGTAGTTCAAATTTGAATTACGGTCATTAAATGGCTAGAAAATCACTTAAATATCTATAAAAGGTCAAATGACCCCTGAAATTTTCCAAAATTTCACATGACAGTTGTATTAGTGCACGTTAAACATAGAAAAAAATTTGAAGGCCGTAAGAGGAATCAATCTCCCGTTCGTCATCAAACATGCATTGTTCCCTCTCGGAACCACGAACGTTCTAGTGAGTTGCTCCGGTTTGTGAGGGGTGTGTGTCCAAACTTTTGTCAAACAAGTCAATTTTTTTTACCACATCATCTTGGTGGCATGACATCAAATCAAGCAAGGTTTCATGTTTTTCTAATCATTTTTTAATTTTCTGTAATTAAAATGGCATGGCACTCCATGCATGTGCCCATGCCGTGAGACTAATATGTTTGAAAATTCCTTCTAATTTACTGCACATGGAATTAACTCGCACACAAGTACACAAATATGATTATTCAAACCGTTATGGTTAGCCGTTGCATGTAGATGTACTTTAAATTTGAATTACGGTCATTAAATGGCTAGAAAATCAGTTAAATGTCTATAAAAGGTCAAATGACCCCTAGAATTTTCCAAAATTTCACAATGTAGTTGTAGTAGTGCACGTTAAACTTAGAAAAAATAGAAGGCCATAAGAGGAAGCTATCTCACATTCGTCATCAAACATGCATTGTTCCCTCTCGGAACCACGAGCCTTCTAATGAGTTGCTCCGGTTTGTGAGGGGTGTGTGTCCAAACTTTCGTCAAACATGCCAATTTTTTTACCACATCATCTTGGTGGCATGAAATTACATCAAGCAAGGTTTCATGTTTTTCTGATCATTTTTTAATTTTTTGGAGTTAAAATGCCATGGCACTCCATGCATGTGCCCATGCCGTGAGACCAATATGTTTGAAAATTCCTTCTAATTTACTGCACATGGAATTAACTCGCACACAAGTACTCAAATATGATTTTTCAAACCGTTATGGTTAGGCGTTGCATGTAGATGTAGTTGAAATTTGAATTATGGTCATTAAATGGCTAGAAAATCAGTTAAATGTCTTTAAAAGGTCAAATGACCCCTAAAATTTTCCAAAATTTCACATTACAGTTGTATTAGTCCATGTTAAACATTGAAAAAAATTGAAGGCCGTAAGAGGAAGCTATCTCCTGTTCGTGATCAAACATGCATTGTTCCCTCTCGGAACCACGAGCCTTCTAGTGAGTTGCTCCGATTTGTGAGGGGTGTGTGTCCAAACTTTTGTCAAACAAGTCAATTTTTTTTACCACATCATCTTGGTGGCATGACATTAAATCAAGCAAGGTTTCATGTTTTTCTAATCATTTTTTAATTTTTTTGTAATTAAAATGGCATGGCACTCCATGAATGTGCCCATGCCGTGAGACTAATATGTTTGAAAATTCCTTCTAATTTACTGCACATGGAATTAACTCGCACACAAGTACACAAATATGATTATTCAAACCGTTATGGTTAGCCGTTGCATGTAGATGTACTTTAAATTTGAATTACGGTCATTAAATGGCTAGAAAATCAGTTAAATGTCTATAAAAGGTCAAATGACCCCTAGAATTTTCCAAAATTTCACATTGTAGTTGTAGTAGTGCACGTTAAACATAAAAGAAATAGAAGGCCATAAGAGGAAGCTATCTCCCATTCGTCATCAAACATGCATTGTTCCCTCTCGGAACCACGAGCCTTCTAGTGAGTTGCTCCGGATTGTGAGGGGTGCGTGTCCAAACTTTCGTCAAACATGCCAATTTTTTTACCACATCATCTTGGTGGCATGACATTACATCAAGCAAGGTTTCCTGTTTTTCTGATTTTTTTTTGGAATTAAAGTGCCATGTCACTCCATGCATACATATGCATGTGTCCATGTCGTGAGACAAATATGTTTGAAAATTCCTTCTAATTTACTGCACATGGAATTAACTCACACACAAGTACACAATTATGATTTTTCAAACCGTTATGGTTAGGCGTTGCATGTGGATGTAGTTCAAATTTGAATAAGGTCATTAAATGGCTAGAAAATCACTTAAATATCTATAAAAGGTCAAATGACCCCTGAAATTTTCCAAATTTTCACATGACAGTTGTATTAGTGCACGTTAAACATAGAAAAAAATTTGAAGGCCGTAAGAGGAAGCAATCTCCCGTTCGTCATCAAACATGCATTGTTCCCTCTCGGAACCACGAACGTTCTAGTGAGTTGCTCCGGTTTGTGAGGGGTGTGTGTCCAAACTTTCGTCAAACATGCCAATTTTTTTACCACATCATCTTGGTGGCATGACATTAAATCAAGCAAGGTTTCATGTTTTTCTGATCATTTTTTAATTTTTTGGAATTAAAATGCCATGGCACTCCATGCATGTGCCCATGCCGTGAGACCAATATGTTTGAAAATTCCTTCTAATTTACTACACATGGAATTAACTCGCACACAAGTACTCAAATATGATTTTTCAAACCGTTATGTTTAGGCGTTGCATGTAGATGTAGTTCAAATTTGAATTGTGGTCATTAAATGGCTTGAAAATCACTTAAATGTCTTTAAAAGGTCAAATGACCCCTAGAATTTTCCAAATTTTCACAGTACAGTTGTAATAGTGCACGTTAGAGTAGAATAAATTTTGAAGGCCGTAAGAGGAACCTATCTCCTGTTCGTCATCAAACATGCATTGTTCCCTTTCGGAACCACGAGCCTTCTAGTGAGTTGCTCCGGTTTGTGAGGGGTGTGTGTCCAAACTTTCGTCAAACATGCCAATTGTTTACCACATCATCTTGGTGGCATGACATTACATCAAGCAAGGTTTCATGTTTTTCTGATCATTTTTTAATTTTTTGGAATTAAAATGCCATGGCACTCCATGCATACGTATGCATGTGTCCATGTCGTGAGACAAATATGTTTGAAAATTCCTTCTAATTTACTGCACATGGAATTAACTCGCACACAAGTACACAAATATGATTATTCAAACCGTTATGGTTAGCCGTTGCATGTAGATGTACTTCAAATTTGAATTACGGTAATTAAATGGCTGGAAAATCACTTAAATATCTTTAAAAGGTCAAATGACCCCTAAGTTTCGAAAATTTCACATTACAGTTGTAGTAGTGCACGTTAAATGTAGAAAACAATTGAAGGCCGTAAGAGGAATCTATCTTCCGTTCGTCATAAAACATGCATTGTTCCCTCTCGGAACCACGAGTCTTCTAGTGAGTTGCTCCAGTTTGTGAGGGGTGTGTGTCCAAACTTTCATCAAACATGCCAACTTTTTTTACCACATCATCTTGGTGGTAGGACATTAAATCAAGCAAGGTTTCATGTTTTTCTGATCAATTTTTATTTTTTTGAATTAAAATGCCATGGCACTCCATGCCTGTGCCCATGCCGTGAGACCAATATGTTTGAATTTTCCTTCTAATTTACTGCACATGGAATTAACTCGCACACAAGTACACAAATATGATTTTTCAAACCGTTATGGTTAGGCGTTGCATGTAGATGTAGTTGAAATTTGAATTATGGTCATTAAATGGCTAGAAAGTCAGTTAAATGTCTTTAAAAGGTCAAATGACCCCTAAAATTTTCCAAAATTTCACATTACAGTTGTATTAGTGCATGTTAAACATAGAAAAAAATTGAAGGCCGTAAGAGGAAGCTATCTCCTGTTCGTGATCAAACATGCATTGTTCCCTCTCGGAACCACGAGCCTTCTAGTGAGTTGCTCCGGTTTGTGAGGGGTGTGTGTCCAAACTTTTGTCAAACATGTCAATTTTTCTTACCACATCATCTTGGTGGCATGACATTAAATCAAGCAAGGTTTCATGTTTTTCTAATCATTTTTTAATTTTCTGTAATTAAAATGGCATGGCACTCCATGCATGTGCCCATGCCGTGAGACTAATATATTTGAAAATTCCTTCTAATTTACTGCACATGGAATTAACTCGCACACAAGTACACAAATATGATTATTCAAACCGTTATGGTTAGCCGTTGCATGTAGATGTACTTTAAATTTGAATTACGGTCATTAAATGGCTTGAAAATCACTTAAATGTCTTTAAAAGGTCAAATGACGCCTAGAATTTTCAAAAATTTCACATTGTAGTTGTAGTAGTGCACGTTAAACATAGAAAAAATAGAAGGCCATAAGAGGAAGCTATCTCCCATTCGTCATCAAACATGCATTGTTCCCTCTCGGAACCACGAGCCTTCTAGTGAGTTGCTCCGGTTTGTGAGGGGTGTGTGTCCAAACTTTCGTCAAACATGCCAATTTTTTTACCACATCATCTTGGTGGCATGACATTACATCAAGCAAGGTTTCATGTTTTTCTGATTATTTTTTATTTTTCTTGGAATTAAAGTGCCATGTCACTCCATGCATACATATGCATGTGTCCATGTCGTGAGACAAATATGTTTGAAAATTCCTTCTAATTTACTGCACATGTAATTAACTCACACACAAGTACACAAATATGATTTTTCAAACCGTTATGGTTAGGCGTTGCATGTAGATGTAGTTCAAATTTGAATTACAGTCATTAAATGGCTAGAAAATCACTTAAATATCTATAAAAGGTCAAATGACCCCTGAAATTTTCCAAATTTTCACATGACAGTTGTATTAGTGCACGTTAAACATAGAAAAAAATTTGAAGGCCAAAAGAGGAAGCAATCTCCCGTTCGACATCAAACATGCATTGTTCCCTCTCGGAACCACGAACCTTCTAGTGAGTTGCTCTGGTTTGTGAGGGGTGTGTGTCCAAACTTTCGTCAAACATGCCAATTTTTTACCACATCATCTTGGTGGCATGACATTAAATCAAGCAAGGTTTCATGTTTTTCTGATCATTTTTTAATTTTTGGAATTAGAATGCCATGGCACTCCATGCATGTGCCCATGCCGTGAGACCAATATGTTTGAAAATTCCTTCTAATTTACTGCACATGGAATTAACTCGCACACAAGTACACAAAGATGATTTTTCAAACCGTTATGTTTAGGCGTTGCATGTAGATGTAGTTCAAATTTGAATTACGGTCATTAAATGGCTTGAAAATCACTTAAATGTCTTTAAAAGGTCTAATGACCCCTAGAATTTTCCAAATTTTCACAGTACAGTTGTAGTAGTGCACGTTAGAGTAGAATAAATTTTGAAGGCCGTAAGAGGAACCTATCTCCTGTTCGTCATCAAACATGCATTGTTCCCTTTCGGTACCACGAGCCTTCTAGTGAGTTGCTCCGGTTTGTGAGGGGTGTGTGTCCTAACTTTCGTCAAACATGCCAATTTTTTTACCGCATCATCTTGGTGGCATGACATTACATCAAGCAAGGTTTCATGTTTTTCTGATCATTTTTTAATTTTTTGGAATTAAAATGCCATGGCACTCCATGCATACGTATGCATGTGTCCATGTCGTGAGACAAATATGTTTCAACATTCCTTCTAATTTACTGCACATGGAATTAACTCGCACACAAGTACACAAATATGATTATTCAAACCGTTATGGTTAGCTGTTGCATGTAGATGTACTTTAAATTTGAATTACGGTCATTAAATGGCTAGAAAATTAGTTAAATGTCATTAAAAGGTCAAATGACCCCTAGAATTTTCCAAAATTTCACATTGTAGTTGTAGTAGTGCATGTTAAACATAGAAAAAATAGAAGGCCATAAGAGGAAGCTATGTCCCATTCGTCATCAAACATGCATTGTTCCCTCTCGGAACCACGAGCCTTCTAGTGAGTTGCTCCGGTTTGTGAGGGGTGTGTGTCCAAACTTTCGTCAAACATGCCAATTTTTTTACCACATCATCTTGGTGGCATGACATTACATCAACCAAGGTTTCATGTGTTTCTGATATTTTTTAATTTTTTCGAATTAAAATGCCATGTCACTCCATGATTAATTGTGTCATAGCCGGTAGACCAATATGTTTGAAAATTACGTCCAATTTACTGCACATGGAATTAAATCGCACACAAGTACACAGAATATGAGTTTTCAAACCGTTATGGTTAGCTGTTGCATGTACATGTAGTTCAAATTTCAATTACGGTCATTAAATGGCTAGAAATCACTTAAATGTCTTAAAAGGTCAAATTACCCCTGAAATTTTCCAAAATTTGACATGACAGTTGTATTAGTACTACAAAATTTCTTGTACATTTAAAACACCATTCGTTGCCACTATACACCAAATTCGTCTTTCACAGCTAACAAAAATATCTAAAACATCACACACAATTGTTTCATAGAAACCGTTTGCGATGAAAATATCCGGGTCTATTTAAGTCTCCCTCCTTAAGCTTCGCCGGCTCGTCTGCTCCAGTGCCGGCAACCCCCGAATCCACGAATCCCGATCCCCATTCCTACACCCCCTTCTTGCAAAGATGATGCCATGGAAACGCTTCGTGAAGGCCCGTACGGTGGCCACGTCCCCCCCCCCCCCCGAGCGCCGCCGCCTACACCGAGAGTGCCACCGCATCCGCATTGAGCGCGTCCGCTTCCGCCGAGAGGGCGTCTGCGGCAGCTGACAGGGCGGCTGCAGCAACCGAGTCGGCTGCAGCTGCTATTGCTGCGAACACGGCTGCAAACGCCGAGAGCGCTCGAGCTGCCATCCGTGCCGCCGATGTCGCCCTGGCCCGGGTCGAGGCCATCCACGCCAAGATCGCGGATGCACACGCCAAGATATTCCAGGCCACCTCGGACTCCAGCATGCAACCCACGTCCGAATAGGCGGCGGTGGCCATGGAGCACCTGCTTCCTCATGAGGTCGTTGAGCGGGAGCTGGAGATGCAGGAGGCGGCGGAGATCAAGGAGCGCCGGGTGGAGGAGTTGCGCGTGGCCGAGGTCGAGGTAGAGAAGAGTCTGTCTGTCGAGGAATCGGCAGTGGAGTACCAACGCGAGCTCTGGCACAACTACTACTACAAGTACTACAACCTTGAGGGCCGCACCGAGGACAAGGACGAGGACACGGTCGACTTCAGCGGGGGGGGGCATGGAGTCCACAAACGGCGGCATTTCGCCAGGACAAGTCATCGACGTCTCATCTCACACCGGTGATGCATAGGCCGGTGCGGCGGCGGATTTGTTAAAATTATGCATACTTAGGGTTTGTTTTTAATGCTGGTCTTTTGTTAGAGCAATGTTTAGGTCAACTGGCTCTGTTTAATTACTAAAATTGCTCGATTCAGTAAGTGCGGTCTGTCTGCTGTACGCTCTTTTGTGTGCCCAAATTAGCAAGCGATGTTAAATTATGCAATGACGTACCCAGGGAAATTTCCACCAAAATTTGAATTATCAAACTCATCCCATGCGCCTAAAGCAGAAGAATCATTTGCCATGCACACAATCGTTCAAAGTGAATGGTCCGGCGGCACCGCGCGCAAAGTTTCCCTCCACATTTCCAAAATTTTGGCCTACCGCCAAAATATCTACCCCCGCCCCCTCCCCCCTTCCCCACCCCCTTTTCTCCCCGCCCACAAGTCACATTTCCCCTGTTTCCTCCTTCCTTCCTTCCTTCCTAAGCTATAGCCGCTTCCTCGCTCTCGCCGTCTCGCATCCTACCGCCGGGGTCGCCATAGTCTTCTTCAATGACCTCTCCAGCGGTTCCTCCTCTGGCAACGACTCCTTCACCACCCGGGTATGCCTCTCTTCTCTCTCTCGGGCTATGACTTGGAATGAATGATTTTTACCCGGTGGTCGATTTGAGTCATTTCTTCCTCTTGTAGCTCCCTAGGACCATCAGTGGCAACGAATGGAGCGGGGTGGCTTAAGATCTATCTGCTCGTTGTCACCATCAATCTCCATGCGTGAAGCTAGTTGCGTTTGAATCTGTGGACAGTGGGAGGAAATTTCTGGCATGTGCAGAGAAGGTTAGACCCTCTTTCGTTGTTACAAATCATTTGTTAAATGTGATTCAGACACTGTCACGGTCCCAACCCATTCATACCACACCTTCAACCAAACGCATCCTAAGACAGTGTCACAGTTTGTACCTAGTATCTTAAATTGTTGCCATCTCATCAGCGGTGCCATTAGAAAATTATTTGGCACCGCTTCAACAGTTTGTGCAGCCAACTTTGGTCCACACATCTGTAACGCCCCAAGACCGGCACGCCAGAAGCCTTCCATGTTTTTCGTTGTCATCGTGTGTTTTATTTGCTTGTTGCATTTCATCATCGATTCATTCGCATTGCATCGGCACTCCGTTGCCGTCATGTTTTAAAACTTGCATTCGTTCGTCGTTGCCGTTTCTCCCTTTGCCTTCATCACCTTCCCTCGGATCGCCTTGCCTGCATTGACCGTTCCAGACCAATCGGGTTTTCGCTTCCCTCTTGACCGTGACCGCCTAACCCCTCTTTGTGCAGAGCATCGACCCCTCGCCCGTGTCCGAAACTTCCCCGAACCCGAACCGGACTTTCGTTACCGTTGGGTCCGGATCATCCCCAAATATCTATAAAACATCTCCGGTTTCTTATTTGGGCTACCTAACCTATTTATTCTCGACCGCTCGATTTCGATCGGACGGACCGGATTAGTCCCTAACCTAATCCGCACGCTATATATAAACTAGTCCAACCCTAATCTTTAGGAGGCTTGTCCCATCAGTCTCGTCCCCGCCGCCAGCCATCCACCCACTCGCCTCCCACCTTGGGATCCTCCCAGATCCATCCCGGGCCAACCACCGTCCCCCCTCGATCCATCCACCCAACCACACCGCAGCCAGCCGCCTTGCGGCATCCTCTCCCTCGAGCTCCAACGGGAACCGCGCCACCAGGACCCCGCGGCCTCAAGCCCCTCGCGCCCGGAGCTCTCCTAGCCGTGCGCCTCCGCACGTTCTTCCCGAAGACCAGCAGCGCTTGCCCGCCTCCATGTTCGTTTTGGTTTGGGAGAGGAGCTCCCGACCGTGCCTCCCGCTGGCGAGAGCCCACCGGAACCAGCCGCCGCCGGCGACCGCGGCAACTCCGCTGGACCCAGGTCGCGTCGCCCCTGTCCCTTCCCTTTCTCCCGTCTTCTTCTCTGTCTCTCTAACCCTCCTCTCTCCCCGTCATGGCAGTAGTAGCTAGGGACGCCGTGTCACCAAGCAGCAGCAGCAGTCCCGAGCCCCGTTGCATCCCCTTGACCGAAACTCGCCGGCAACCCGCAGGTGACCAGCGCCACCTTATCTCCTCCCACGCCTCTCCTCCCATGTTGTTCCCTCTCTCTCGCTGCTCATCTCTCCCCTCATGTCTTTCTCTACAGGAGCCCCGCCAGGGATCTCCCAGTCCGTGGCCGCCGGTTTGCCTCCGCCCCACGCCCGCAGAACCTCACCACCGGTCAGATCGGTCCCTCCTTCGCGCCCGGTTCCAGGCCCTCCGTCCTTCGCCACCGTGCTGGAGATCCCTCACGCCGCTGTTCTGCTTCTGCTCCCTATCGAGCAGAGGACCGCGCCCTGCTTCCCCTGCATCGATCGCGTTGACCGCGGCATCAATCCAAGCCAGCTTGTGAACACCGCGTGGACCATCAGCCTCCAGGCCCAGCGCCCCCCCTTCCGGCCTACCTCTCCACCCAGTGGCCTTGGCCCATGATGAGAACCCAAGTCGCTGCCCTGTTTCAGATTCGGCCCAACGCATGTTTTTTTTCCTGGACGATTTAGCTAATTATCCAGAAAACTGCATGTTTACAGATTGCACCCTCATGTTCATGCATTTAATAACTCCACAACCGTGCACCGAATTAAAATGTTTTAACTATGTAAAATGCTTAGAATTTTGTCTAGTTTCATAATATCCAACTCTCATCCATGTTTAAAATGTTTAAACTTGCTGTTTTTTAATTTTGCATAAATGACATGTTAAAATGATTTATTTCATAACTAAATAACCGTAGCTCCGAATTTAATAAACATTATATGTAAATGGGGTGAAAAAAATGCATAGATTAACATGATAGCATTACTTTGCATGTTTAACAACACTAAAATATGCTTTAGGACAGAACAGTACCAAATCTAAAATACGGACATAAGGATTTTCCGGATTTGTTGTTTGTTGTTCCGGCCTCATTTAAACTTGCCTAGATGTGCAGTTTTATTATGCTTCACCTCCTGCCATGTTTAAAAACATTTAATATTGTTGTGTACCTTAACGAGAGCGAACTAAATAACTCGAATGTGGTGTTTCTTCAATATGCAACTCGTTGCATATTGAACTCCACTTAATTTGTAGTATTGTTTGTTGCACTTTGCCGTGTCATGACTCATTAAACCGGACATGCATCATACTTAATTGTGCATCATGCCATGCTTATGTGTTGGTTGTTTACCATGTTGTTTGCTTCTTTCCGGTTCGCTTCTCTCGTTAGCTTTGGTTTCGTTCCGGAGTTGTGAGGATTCGTTCGACTACGTTTGTTTGTCTTCTTCATGGAATCGTTCTTCTTCCTTGCGGGATTTCAGGCAAGCTGACCATACCTTCGAAATCACTTCTATCTTTGCTTGCTAGTTGTTCGCTCTATTGCCATGCCGCGCTACCTACCACTTGTTTATCATGCCACCCATATTGCCATGTCAAGCCTCTAACCATCCTTTCCTAGCAAACCGTTGTTTGGCTAAGTTACCGCTTTTGCTCAGCCCCTCTTATAGCGTTGCTAGTTGCAGGTGAAGTTGAAGCTGGTTCCATGTTGGAACATGGATATGTTGGGATATCACAATATCTCTTATTTAAATTAATGCATCTATATACTTGGTAAAGGGTGGAAGGCTCGGCCTTATGCCTGGTGTTTTGTTCCACTCTTGCCGCCCTAGTTTCCGTCATACCGGTGTTATGTTCCTTGATTTTGCGTTCCTTACGCGGTTGGGTGATTTATGGGACCCCCTTGACAGTTCGCCTTGAATAAAACTCCTCCAGCAAGGCCCAACCTTGGTTTTACATTTGCCTACCTAAGCCTTTTTCCCTTGGGTTTTCGCGAGCCCGAGGGTCATCTTTATTTAAACCCCCGGGCCAGTGCTCCTTTGAGTGCTGGTCCAAACCGAGCGATGTCCGGCGCCCCCTGGGCAACCAGGGTCTATTCCAACCCGACGTCTGGCTCATCCGGTGTGCCCTGAGAACAAGATATGTGCAGCTCCTATCGGGATTTGTCGGCACATTCGGGCGGTCTTGCTGGTCTTGTTTTACCATTGTCGAGATGTCTTGTAAACCGGGATTCCGAGACCGATCGGGTCTTCCCGGGAGAAGGAATATCCTTCGTTGACCGTGAGAGCTTGTGATGGGCTAAGTTGGGACACCCCTGCAGGGTATAGACTTTCCAGAGCCGTGCCCGTGGTTATGTGGTAGATGGGAATTTGTTAATGTCCGGTTGTAGAGAACTTGACACTTGACTTAATTAAAATGCATCAACTGCGTGTGTAGCCGTGATGGTCTCTTTTCGGCGGAGTCCGGGAAGTGAACACGGTGTTTGGGTTATGTTTGACGTAAGTAGTAGTTTCAGGATCACCTCTTGATCATTTCTATCTTCTCGACCGTTGCGTTGCTTCTCTTCTCGCTCTTATTTGCGTATGTTAGCCACCATATTTGCTTAGTGCTCGCTGCAGCTCCACCTCATTACCCCATCCTACCCATAAGCTTAAATAGTCTTGATCTCATGGGTGTGAGATTGCTGAGTCCTCGTGACTCACCAGATACTTCCAAACAGTTGCAGGTGCCGATGATACCAGTGCAGATGACGCAACCGAGCTCAAGTGGGAGCTCGATGAAGAACTTGGTCGTTACTATGTTTCGTTTCCTGATGATCAGTAGTGGAGCCCAGTTGGGACGATCGGGGATCTAGCATTTGGGGTTGTCTTCTTTTATTTTGGATCCGTAGTCGGAGCTTGTTTGTACTCTGAATGATGTATGTTTAATTTATGTATTGTGTGAAGTGGCGACTGTAAGCCAACTCTTTATCCCATTCTTGTTCATTACATGGGATTGTGTGAAGATGACCCTTCTTGCGACAAAACCACCATGCAGTTATGCCTCCAAGCCGTGCCTCGACACGTGGGAGATATAGCCGCATCGTGGGTGTTACAAGTTGGTAATCAGAGCCATCCCCGACTTAGGAGCCCCCTGCTTGATCGAATCGCTGACGTTGTTGAGTCTAGAACAAAAATGTTTTGAGTCTTAGGATTATATATATCGGAGAGTAGGATTCTTTTTACTCCTCAGTCCCTTCGTCGCTCTGGTGAGGTCTCCAGACATAGATGTTTTAACTTTCCTCTCCTCAAATTTCACTAAAAAAAATTAGGATCACGCGGGTATCTTGGGACCGTTCCGATATTCTTGTGACGAGAACATTGTTCTTGGTGCCTCCTGACATTTAGGGGTTGTGGCAGTGTCCCGGGGAGTTGAGCTCCGAGGTGTTGTCGTCACAATTTTATCGTTGCAGTTCTGGAATACCTGAGTTTCGCCGACATCAAAAATCTCTTTTATGTAGTTGTTGGTGAGATCACCTCGACGCCACCCAGTACTGGGGCGGGAGTTCGGGAGGATTGCCATAACTCGTATAACGGATGCTTTTCGAAGGTTGAGGTACACGATTTCCGAAGGTTTCTTGGTTATGTGTTGACGGATGGATACATCTGGATCTAGGGATTGTTAGTTTTGGGTGAGATATATTGTGTCCCCTATATCCCCAACACCAGATTGCATAACCAGAAAGTTTCGGGAGTTTATAGGTGGGAATTCAAGTAGCTCCTAGAATATCTTGTCGACAGATGTATGATTTGAGATTGGGGTCCAACGTCTAGTGGTTCGCTTTTCACGGTCGATTTACAGTGGTCGTGAGGCGTCTTAAAGAATCCTTGGCTATGCCGATTCGGGGACGTCTTGTTTGTCATTCGTGACGTCCACTGTACGTCGTGCCCGTGGGGCCTCATCACGAACACTTTGGGCGAAATCTCTATTATATGTTTGTTCCGTCTTATTCTGCAAGCCAAATCCTTTGTTTTGTTTTATTTGTGGTATTCGAGTTGCTTCGATGTCAAGTGTTGATTCCATACCTTTTCTAAACGGTGTTATCATATTTCTATGGGAGTGCTAATCCTTCTTGATCACTGAGGTTGTCATGTCAACTCTTTTCCAACCGGCCTGCTTCTCTTCAAGTGGATCCGATCATTTCAACATTTGCGAGATCAATTCTAAGTTTTCTCAACGGTGTCCATTCCATCTGCCCAAGTTGCCTTTGTTTTTCCTGCCCTCCCACCCTTTTTCTTCAAGGACTCATATATTTTAATCAAGTATCCATTTATTCATGTGAAGTCTCTTCACTCTTTTCAATCAATGTTCTGATCCGATGATTTCCCATGAAGATACTAACGAAGCTTCAAGTTCATCATCCTTCATTGTTATTTATTCTCCGATGGATTCAATTCAAGCTTTCAGTGTTGATCATATTCCTTTCCTCGCTTCGATGCTTTCTCATACCGGTGCACCTCTCAATCATTCACCTCTCACTATTTTCATTGGTTCCGTAGTGTACAAGATATCTCAGAAGATTCTCATTTCCATTCCCAACCTGTTCAAGCTATCTCGAGGTTGTTATCTCTTTTGAGCCATTTAATTCGACCGACGCAATCTTTCTTTTAATCATTCAATGGTGTATCTTTTGAGTGGGCCCTAAGCCACAAGTCTTTTCCATGATCTTACCTGACTCTTCTAACTTTCCCGGAGCTACTAAAATTCTTTTCAAAGTTTGATGTAAGAATGGGTTATCATCAGTCATATGTCTTTCTCCAAGATCTTTCAAATTCTTTTCATCGTTGGTTCAACCTTTCTAATTTTCATTCCGGAGTGCCTCAACAATTCATGGTGGTGTTTCTCATCGTCATTCTCAACATTAGATCAAGGTAGAGATTTCTCCTAAAATCTTGGTCCACTCTCTTGAAGATTCATGGTTCTAGCTTCATGCCACTCTCATAATTGTTTTCGATTGTGAGAATTCATTTCACCCATCCGGAGCTTTCAGGAGTCTTTTCAGTTTGATTATCCGGAGGCCATCATCTCAGAATGATTATTTATTCCAGCTTTCAGCTCTCGTTCTCCAAATCTTACCGGTGCATCGTTCAAGTATACTCTAGTCAACTCATGATCTCTTTGTTCTCTTGTATCCAAGTTCCCCTCAAGTATCTTTATTCGTTTTCCAATTCTTCCCAGTGAATTGTGCGTTTGCTACGTTCATTTTCAATTCTTACGGTGGTTCGTTCAAGATTTCTCTTCCTTCATTATCATATCATTTTATTCATTGTTTCAATCCTACCGATGGTTCGTTGAAGACCTTCCCAAGTTTGCGCTATATCTATCTTAATCCTTTCTACGAGAATAAGTAGTATGCCAAATCCATTGCTAGTCATCAATTTAATTTGATGAAGGATAAGCATACAATAAATCTTATTTTTATTTCCTCGAGGTGATTCAATTCTTTTCTTTCAGAGATTGTTCATGATGAAATAATTCTCGGTTCTAGTGTTTCATCTTTTCCTTTTCCGGAGTAACAAGTTTTCTCGGTTATATCGCCGTGAAGCTCAATCTAAATCATCGCAAGGCTTCACCTTGTGTTTTCAACTTTCGTTTCGTTTGATCATTCTTTTATTACCGGAGTTCTTCATGGAGGCTCTATATGGTGGTTCGCTAAAGATTTAACTCATTCTTGAAGTGTTCTTCAAGATTGTTCTTGGAGGAGCTCAAGTATTCTTCATCTTGCATTCCAAAGTGCAATTCTCTCTATCTTATCTTTTGAGATGGTGTTATATCATTCTTAACAATCCCCCTTCATGGTTCATGATTCACAAGTTGTCCGGAATGACATATTTTAAAACCATCATTTTCAATTCATTCACGAGATCTTTTCAACCCATCAATCTCTTCATTGAAGTTACCTTGGGTTATATTTCACCTAAAGCTTTCCCTAAGGATTGTTGCTATTTATGGTGCTTATAAATGACCCAAGTTCTTCATTTATCCTCCCGGTAAAATAAGTTTCTTGGCTCCTTGTTCATACCAATCCAATCTATTGTTTCCATTAGTGGCAGAATTTCACCTCATAATTTTGAGAAGTTTTCCATAAGCCCACTACAAGTTTATTCGTTTCATTGTTGGTTTTCAAACAACTCCGTTCTAACCTTCTTGGAAGGGTGCTTTCCAAGCTCATTTGTGGCAGAAGTTGGCATTTTCTTCTCCATTCTTTTATTCCAACAATCTAGCTACTATTCTTTTGTTCCGGAGGCACTGTGATGTTGCTCTCTTCGACCCGTTGTCTTGTTTTCTCAAGATCATGTTCTTTACTTGCTTATCCATTTACCCGGAGTGGTTACATGTCCTTTCTTGTCGCTAGAGCTCTTCATTCATGTCTTTGTAACCCCAAGGTTCTCGTAATGTTCCTTGTCTCTCTTTGCTAATGGAGTGTTTGCAACCTTGTTCATCTCCATTGTACTCTTTCTTTCAATTTGTTTGACCTCTCAAGACTCGTGGTTTCACTCGTTTTTCGTAGAAGCAACTTGGTTTTACCTCTTGCTCTTCCGCTTCCCTCCGGTGCCATCCTAGATCATGGGACGAGATCCTCTTGTAGTGGTGGAGTGTTGTAGCGCCCCAAGACCGGCACGCCAGAAGCCTTCCATGTTTTTCGTTGCCGTCGTGTGTTTTATTTGCTTGTTGCATTTCATCATCGCATCATTCGCATTGCATCGGCACTCCGTTGCCGTCATGTTTTAAAACTTGCATTCGTTCGTCGTTGCTGTTTCTCCCTTTGCCTTCATCACCTTCCCTCGGATCGCCTTGCCTGCATTGACCGTTCCAGACCAATCGGGTTTTTGCTTCCCTCTTGACCGTGACCGCCTAACCCCTCTTTGTGCAGAGCATCGACCCCTCGCCCGTGTCCGAAACTTCCCCGAACCCGAACCGGACTTTCGTTACCGTTGGGTCCGGATCATCCCCAAACATCTATAAAACATCTCCGGTTTCTTATTTGGGCTACCTAACCTATTTATTCTCGATCGCTCGATTTCGATCGGACGGACCGGATTAGTCCCTAACCTAATCCGCACGCTATATATAAACTAGTCCAACCCTAATCTTTAGGAGGCTTGTCCCATCAGTCTCGTCCCCGCCCCCAGCCATCCACCCACTCGCCTCCCACCTTGGGATCCTCCCAGATCCATCCCGGGCCAACCACCGTCTCCCCTCGATCCATCCACCCAACCACACCGCAGCCAGCCGCCTTGCGGCGCCCTCTCCCTCGAGCTCCAACGGGAACCGCGCCACCAGGACCCCGCGGCCTCAAGCCCCTCGCGCCCGGAGCTCTCCTAGCCGTGCGCCTCCGCACGTTCTTCCCGAAGACCAGCAGCGCTTGCCCGCCTCCATGCTCGTTTTGGTTTGGGAGAGGAGCTCCCGACCGTGCCTCCCGCTGGCGAGAGCCCACCGGAACCAGCCGCCGCCGGCGACCGCGGCAACTCCGCTGGACCCAGGTCGCGTCGCCCCTGTCCCTTCCCTTTCTCCCGTCTTCTTCTCTCTCTCTAACCCTCCTCTCTCCCCGTCATGGCAGTAGCAGCCAGGGACGCCGTGTCACCAAGCAGCAGCAGCAGTCCCGAGCCCCGTTGCATCCCCTTGACCGAAACTCGCCGGCAACCCGCAGGTGACCAGCGCCACCTCATCTCCTCCCACGCCTCTCCTCCCATGTTGTTCCCTCTCTCTCGCTGCTCATCTCTCCCCTCATGTCTTTCTCTACAGGAGGCCCGCCAGGGATCTCCCAGTCCGTGGCCGCCGGTTTGCCTCCGCCCCACGCCCGCAGAACCTCACCACCGGTCAGATCGGTCCCTCCTTCGCGCCCGGTTCCATGCCCTCCGTCCTTCGCCACCGTGCTGGAGATCCCTCACGCCGCTGTTCTGCTTCTGCTCCCTGTCGAGCAGAGGACCGCGCCCTGCTTCCCCTGCATCGATCGCGTTGACCGCGGCCTCGACCCGAGCCAGCTTGTGAACACCGCGTGGCCCATCAGCCTCCAGGCCCAGCGCCGCCCCTTCCAGCCTACCTCTCCACCCAGTGGCCTTGGCCCATGGTGAGAACCCAAGTCGCTGCCCTGTTTCAGATTCGGCCCAACGCATGTTTTTTTCCTGGACGATTTAGCTAATTATCCAGAAAACTGCATGTTTACAGATTGCACCCTCATGTTCATGCATTTAATAACTCCACAACTGTGCACCGGATTAAAATGTTTTAAATATGTAAAATGCTTAGAATTTTGTCTAGTTTCATAATATCCAACTCTCATCCATGTTTAAAATGTTTAAACTTGTTGTTTGTTTAATTTTGCATAAATGCCATGTTAAAATGATTTATTTCATAACTAAATAACCGTAGCTCCGAATTTAATAAACATTATATGTAAATGGGGTGAAAACAATGCATAGATTAACATGATAGCATTACTTTGCATGTTTAACAACACTAAAATATGCTTTAGGACAGAACAGTACCAAATCTAAAATATGGACATGAGGATTTTCCGGAATTGTTGTTTGTTGTTCCGGCCTCATTTAAACTTGCCTAGATGGGTAGTTTTATTATGCTTCACCTCTTGCCATGTTTAAAAACATTTAATATTGTTGTGTACCTTAACGAGAGCGAACTAAATAACTCGAAGGTGGTGTTTCTTCAATATGCAACTCGTTGCATATTGAACTCCACTTAATTTGTAGTATTGTTTGTTGCACTTTGCCGTGTCATGACTCATTAAACCGGACATGCATCATACTTGATTGCGCATCATGCCATACTTATGTGTTGGTTGTTTACCATGTTGTTTGCTTCTCTCGTTAGCTTTGGTTTTGTTCCGGAGTTGTGAGGATTCGTTTGACTACGTCTGTTTGTCTTCTTCATGGAATCGTTCTTCTTCCTTGCGGAATTTCAGGCAAGATGACCATACCCTCGAAATCACTTCTATCTTTGCTTGCTAGTTGTATGCTCTATTGCCATGCCTTGCTACCTACCACTTGTTTATCATGCCTCCCATATTGCCATGTCAAGCCTCTAACCATCCTTTCCTAGCAAACCGTTGTTTGGCTAAGTTACCGCTTTTGCTCAGCCCCTCTTATAGCGTTGCTAGTTGCAGGTGAAGTTGAAGCTGGTTCCATGTTGGAACATGGATATGTTGGGATATCACAATATCTCTTATTTAAATTAATGCATCTATATACTTGGTAAAGGGTGGAAGGCTCGGCCTTATGCCTGGTGTTTTGTTCCACTCTTGCCGCCCTAGTTTCCGTCATACCGGTGTTATGTTCCTTGATTTTGCGTTCCTTACGCGGTTGGGTGATTTATGGGACCCCCTTGACAGTTCGCCTTGAATAAAACTCCTCCAGCAAGGCCCAACCTTGGTTTTACATTTGCCTACCTAAGCCTTTTTCCCTTGGGTTTTCGCGAGCCCGAGGGTCATCTTTATTTAAACCCCCGGGCCAGTGCTCCTTCGAGTGCTGGTCCAAACCGAGCGATGTCCGGCGCCCCCTGGGCAACCAGGGTCTATTCCAACCCGACGTCTGGCTCATCCGGTGTGCCCTGAGAACGAGATATGTGCAGCTCCTATCGGGATTTGTCGGCACATTCGGGCGGTCTTGCTGGTCTTGTTTTACCATTGTCGAGATGTCTTGTAAACCGGGATTCCGAGACCGATCGGGTCTTCCCAGGAGAAGGAATATCCTTCGTTGACCGTGAGAGCTTGTGATGGGCTAAGTTGGGACACCCCTGCAGGGTATAGACTTTCCAGAGCCGTGCCCGCGGTTATGTGGTAGATGGGAATTTGTTAATGTCCGGTTGTAGAGAACTTGACACTTGACTTAATTAAAATGCATCAACTGCGTGTGTAGCCGTGATGGTCTCTTTTCGGCGGAGTCCGGGAAGTGAACACGGTGTTTGGGTTATGTTTGACGTAAGTAGTAGTTTCAGGATCACTTCTTGATCATTTCTATCTTCTCGACCGTTGCGTTGCTTCTCTTCTCGCTCTTATTTGCGTATGTTAGCCACCATATTTGCTTAGTGCTCGCTGCAGCTCCACCTCATTACCCCATCCTACCCATAAGCTTAAATAGTCTTGATCTCGTGGGTGTGAGATTGCTGAGTCCTCGTGACTCACCAGATACTTCCAAACAGTTGCAGGTGCCGATGATACTAGTGCAGATGACGCAACCGAGCTCAAGTGGGAGCTCGATGAAGAACTTGGTCGTTACTATGTTTCGTTTCCTGATGATCAGTAGTGGAGCCCAGTTGGGACGATCGGGGATCTAGCATTTGGGGTTGTCTTCTTTTATTTTGGATCCATAGTCGGAGCTTGTTTGTTCTTTGAATGATGTATGTTTAATTTATGTATTGTGTGAAGTGGCGACTGTAAGCCAACTCTTTATCCCATTCTTGTTCATTACATGGGATTGTGTAAAGATGACCCTTCTTGCGACAAAACCACCATGCGGTTATGCCTCCAAGCCGTGCCTCGACACGTGGGAGATATAGCCGCATCGTGGGTGTTCCAACATCCGAGCAGCCAAGCAGTAAAATACTAAATCTTTATGGCACGAAGGAACTGGGCATCAGAGCAACTACGTGCTCCGGAGTCTGGGTCCCTGATTTTTTTCCGCTGCATCGGCTCGCAATGCAGGGCACCGGTGCGAGATGTAGCAACAGTTGTCTTTACCCCAGTTTTGGCATACATAGTGGACGGCCTTAGTGCTATTAGTTCTATGTTACTAAATTTGTGCATGTACACACCTGTTAGTATCAATTTGCTGTCATCCAAACACTGTCGCTATGCTGTGCAGTTATATTTACTTCCTCATAAAATGTTCAATTTGTTATTTATTGTACATGAGTAAGAACTTGTAGCGTTGTTGTAGTTAATTATAGTTTCTGATGTTCCATAATTTGGTCATTGTCTCAGTAGCAATTAATTCATTTGCACATTGCTCTTTTTGAGAAGAAATGTCATAATTAACATGTTTCTTCAGTTTTTCAAAATAAGCATTGGTGATTTTCTATGTTGCTATAAACCCATTTCCCCTACAATTGTTACTGATCTAGTTTTAAATACTGTAGGATGAACGAAAGTGTTCTTACTTGGAGTGGGTTGATCGAGAGTGGCCACACTCTTTGAAGATGTGCCTAGCGAAGCTCTGGAGCATGTATGAGGAAGAGAACAGACATAGGCTTAGAGAAACTGTTGTCAATGTTGAAGAATATTTCAAGATGCGGGATAAAAAGTGGAGAATGAGCTCAGATTTTTTAAATAAGACTTTGCTAAGATGGTGTTGGTGAAGGAGGAGGCACTTTCCCAGTTGGCCCATGCAAAACATGTTCTTATTGAACTGAAAGCAGAGGTGGATAAGACGAGCCTGGATGATCTCGATTAGGGAAATGAATATATTGTTCTAATATTGTTCTTATGAAGTTGAACTAGCTATATGTTGTACTGTGTTGTTTTCATGTAGCTATCATACTGTGATGTTATAATATATTTATGTGCCTGATATGAAATTGGCAAACATCTGTTCGATATGAAATGTGAATTTGCGTAATACCGGAATCATTAATTGTAAACAAATAAACCTACTAAATGTGTCATGGAACTTTGCAAACGGTTCTAGCAGTAAAAGTGCTTGTGATGGATAGCCCAATGCCACACAGTTTTCTTCATGAAATCGTGTGTGATGTAGTTGATAAAAGCAAATAGTTAACAAAGGTAGAGCGTGTGTGATAGTTACACCTTTCACACACGAGCCTACACATAAAACTGTGTGGCATGTACATACCAACAGAAATGTTTTCCCTGGATTGACTGTGTGGGATGTACATAAGAACGGAAACGTATTCCTTGGATTGACTGTGTGTGATATACATACCTATGGAAATGTTTTTCTAGGATTCACCGTGTGGGATGTACATACCTACGGAAATGTTTTTTTCGGATTCACCGTGTGGGATGTACATACCTACGGAAATGATTGGGTTTTGATGCGTCGCCCGATCGCACACGGCCCCAGCCTGTGTCCCAGGAGGGCCTATCCCCGATGATTTTTGGGTCATGTGGGAAGGACCCCCCTATCACCCACACTCACTTGGCGGCGGTTCCAAATGCCGTCGCGGAAAGGGGTTAAAAACCGTTTGTATAGCACCGACGCGCACCAGTGTATAGACACCAGGGATACCTAGGGTTACACATGGTGGATCATGAGGGGATAAACATGCCGGTTTCGCTACTAGACATGGAGGATACACCAAGTATTCGAAGATTTCCTTCGAGAGCATGAGGTTTATTGTAGTCCAGCCTTCCTTTGATGAATCGAGAGCGGCCCACCAGTCTGGCACATGAGAGATAGGCCAGTAGCCTGAGGATCCCTTAGTCCAGGTCACCCTCAGTGGCCTCAGTGGGGCTCAGCCTAGAAGCTAGGGGCCTCGTGAGGCTAGTCCCTCGTGAGATAGCTCCCTCTAGAGCGGCTGAGGCAGGGCCATCCCTCGGGGGCCAGCCCAAGTGTCGCCTCGTGGGCTGGAAGCAGACGGATCATGGTACCCTGGTTCCCACTGGGCTGACAGGGGGAAGGGCCAATGGTCTCTCATAAGCCGGTGTTGCTTTCCGGTTGGGTCTGGTTGACGCATGTGGGTCGGACCCGAGATTGCGTACCAGTAAAAAGAATGCCAAAAAAATGAGAACACACTGTTGGGGTATCAATGGCATTGGATAGACCCGACTTACAAGATCATGTCGTCAATATGTTATCAATATCCTCATATAAATTGCTATTTACTTGTGCCCTTAGACCACGAGAAAATTATAGACCCAGATAGATAGCAGATGATTATTGACGGTGTACTACACTGTGGGTGGCCCATATGCTAGGAGATTTGACAGTGGGCCGACCTCAGGGCCCAAGAGGCGTACACAACGTTCGGCACCATGATGTAGTCCAGGGGCCCCGCAAAAGGTCGGAAGACCAGCTTGGTGTGCAAGCCAAGGTGGCGGCGCAACGAGATCAGATTAGTTCCATGTAAACCCTAGTCCTCATCACCTCTATAAGGTGGGGCTAGGGATAGCCATTCTCATCTACTCCGTATACAGACTCTTGGTAGCGACATTCATCATCCTCTCAGTAACCCCCTCGCACAAGGTGCTCCACCATTAATAAAAATCCAAGGTAGGACGTAGGGTATTACCTCATCATGAGGCCCGAACCTAGGTAACCCCCTTGTGAAACTCCCATCTGGCACTTCCAGCCGCATTCGCCGCCCTACCGACGGTAATGCCATTTTCCAGTACCGTCAGTTGGCATGGCAGGAAGGGGCTACATTGGGCGGAGATCAAACCTAGATCGGATCTTCAATCGCGATTGGCGATGTTGTGTCAGGAGAGAGCCTCACCTTCACTTCCCCCACCTTCGTTGTAGACGGGGTGGGACGATTCGACATCAACCCACCGAGCTTCCGCTCTCACCTTCGGAACACCCGCATTCATCATCGACCACTATGGCAACCTTCGCTTATGCATCCCGCCAAATGGTCGATCCACAAATGTGGTCTTGTCAGAACCCGCGTGACCAACACCGTCATCCTCTGACTCCTAAGAAGACGATCCCGCATCATCGTGGTTCATGGTCGGGGCCCGCATGCTGGCTTCAATTTCAAGGTGCTGCATGGACCTCAAAGCAATCCACCAGCTTGCCACTATATCACATCTGGCACCATGGTGTGAGACAACTACTTCGACGATCACGCACCTGAGTACTGCATCATTGACGGCTACGTCTCACACTACATCTTAAGCTCCTCCAGCCTCGTCCACATATCGGAGATGGAGGATGACGAGGACGCCCGGGCCAGGGTCATATCCACCTCGAAGATGGAGGACGGGCTGGCACCAGTGGTAAATCAGTAACAACCACGATCATGACCACAAGGAACCCCTGCAGACCATCGCCTTGGAGTAGGTCCTTGATGTCTACTACACAACTTTATTCTTGAAGACACGTGTTGGGCCTCCAAGCATCGATTTTTGTAGGACAGTAGCAATTTTTCCTTAAGTGGATGACCTAAGGTTTATCAATCCGTGAGAGGCGTAGGATGAAGATGGTCTCTCTCAAACAACCCTCCAACCAAATACAAGAAATCTCTTGTGTCCCCAACACACCCAATACAATGGAAATTGTATAGGTGCACTAGTTCGGCGAAGAGATGCTAATAAAAGTGTAATATGGATGGTATAAATATATTTTTATAATCTGAATAAATAAAAACAGCAAGGTAGCAATTGATAAAACCGAGCAGAAACGGTATTGCAATGCTTGAAAATGAGGCCTAGGGTCAGTACTTTCACTAGTGCAATCTCTCAACAATGCTAATATAATTGGATCATATACCATCCCCCAAAGTGCGATGAAGAATCACTCCAAAGTTCCTATCTAGCGGAGAACATAACAAGAAATTATTTGTAGGGTACGAAACCACCTCGAAGCTATTATTTCCGATCGATCTATCCAAGTGTTCGTACTAAAATAACACCAAATAATTTCAGATTCATAATACTCAATACAACAAAAAGAACCTCAAAGAGTGCCCCAAGATTTCTACCGAAGAAAGAAAGACAAGAACGTGCATCAACCCCTATGTGCAGATCACCCCAATGTCACCTCGGGAATCCGCGAGTAGAGTGCCAAAACATATATCGGGTGAATCAATATGATACCTCATTGTTACCATGAGTATTCATATGCAAGACATATATCAAGTGATCTCAAATCCATAAAAGTATTCAATACGCTAAAATGAAATCTCAAAGGGAAAACTCAATTCATCAGAACAAGATAGAGAGGGGAAAACACCATATGATCTGACTATATTAACAAAGCCCGTGATACATAAAGATGGTGACATCTCAAGAAAACGAGAGAGAGAGAGATTAAACACATAGCTACTGGTACAAACCCTCAGCCTCGAGGGTGGACTACTCCCTCCTCATCATGGTGGCCGCCGGGATGATGGAGATGGCCACCGGTGATGATTCCCCCCTTCGGCAGGGTGCCAGAACGGGGTCTAGATTGGTTTCTCGTGGCTACAGAGCCTTGCGGTGGCGGAACTTCTGATCTAGAGTTACCCCGAGGGTTTTTGGAATATTTGGGAATTTATAGGGCGAAGAGGGGGTGCGGGAGGCCACCGAGGTGGGCACAATGCACCTGGGCGCGCCTGGGCCCCCAGGCGCGCCCTAGTGGGTTGTGCCCCCCTCGGGGCACCCCCCAGGTGCTTCTCTCGCCCATTGGATGTCTTCTGGTCAATAAAAAATCCACAAAAATTTTCGTGGTGTTTGGACTCCGTTTGATATTGATTTCCTGCGATGTAAAAAACAAGCTAAAAACTGCAACTAGCACTAGGCAATGGGTCAATAGGTTAGTCCCAAAAAATAATATAAAGTTGCTATAAAATGATTGTAAAACATCTAAGAATGATAATATAACAGCATGAATACTTCATAAATTATAGATACGTTGGAGACGTATCAGCATGCCCAAGCATAATTCCTACTCGTTCTCGAGTAGGTAAATGATAAAAGAAATAATTTATGAAGTGTGAATGCTAGCAAAGTGCATAAGTTTGATCAATGATAATTTCAATCACTTTTCCTAGCATCATAATAGCAATTCTTTCTCATAAAACTCATCATGGTAAAGTAGCAACGAATTCGCACGTTAAGGGTCAAACAATGAATTCTATTGAAACTCAACAACATATATTCTCAGTCACCAAGCAATTGCAATTCAACTTATTCAACAGAGTATAAGCAAGAGATCCACATACTCAACCATCATATAGTCTTCTACGATTGCTAACACTCACCGCATACACATGAGCAAAACGTTTCAACCGGACACATAGAAAGATAGGGGCTTATAATTTCGCCTCCCAACGTATTCACCTCAAGGGTGATGTCAACAATAATAACTCATGCTACCCATATCCAACTGGATATATGTGCCTAGATCTTTCCTCACCGGACTATGCTTGCCGAAAGACAAAAATAAAAAGGAATAGAGAGAAAAAATTTGACTCTTGCATGAAAGTAAATACATGAAAGTAAAATGTAGGCCCTTCGCAGAGGGAAGCAGAGCTTGCCATGCTCTTTTGGTTTGTATGCTCAATCCCTTAGTGCAAGAGAACGTCACGTTATATTGCCCCTTATGATAGCAACCTTTATTATGCAGTCTGTCGCTTTTATTCTTTGCCATCACAAGTTCGTACAACGCTCAATTTTCTCTTACACTAAATGATCTAACACTTTTAGAAGCAATTTTTATTGCCTTATTGCACCGATGCCAACTTACTTGAAGGATGTTATTCAATCCTTAGCTAGGTATGGTGGACACTTGAAAATAAGATTTGGGTTGAAGGGTTTTTGGATGCACAAGTAGTATCTCTACTTGGTGCGGAATTTTTGGCTAGGAAAGATAGGGGGCAAGCACCACATGTTGAAGGATCTATGACAATATAACTTCTATGTGAATATGAACGAACAGAAATCAATACGTTGTCTTCCTTGTCCAACGTCAACAATTTGGGCATATAATATTTTGATGGGGGCTCCCAATCACAAAAGATTTCCAAGATAGTGTATTTGCATGTGAAAGTTCTCTTCCTTTTAGTAATTATTCTTGAATTGCTTGTATGACCAAAATTGTGATTGTCAAGCTTCAAAATATTTCACTTTCTAAGCCCAATGTGAAGCTACCACTGGGCATGATATAATTTCAACTTCATGATATTTAATTCATTCAACAATTTACTCATAGGATATAAGTGAAGCACAAGATTAAATGACAAGCTACTCCAAAAAGATAAAAGTGAAGATCAATCGAACAATTAAGTAAATAGACATCTATGTGAGGTCTCTCTCTTATTTAAAACTTTCAGATCTAAGTGTTTTATTAGAACAACAAGCAAAATGAAAATAAATTGACATTTCAAGGATAGCACAACTCATGTGAAATTGCAAAAACTTAGGATCAACCGATACTAACCGATATGTGTTGATGAAGAAAGGTGGGATGCCTACCGGGGCATCCCCAAGCTTAGATGCTTGAGACTTCTTGGAATATTTTCTTGGGATGCCTTGGGCATCCCGAAGCTTGAGCTTTTGTGTCTCCTTAATTCCATTTATATGACAGTTTCCCTAAATATTAGAAGCTTCATCCACACAAAACTCAACAAGAACTCGTGAGATAAGTTAGTACAAACCAATGCAAAAACCTTATCATTCTCTACTTTAGCAAATCACTAAAATTATTATTCAAAATTTCATACTAAATTTTGCTGCATATTTAATACTCCTATCCTCAAATAGAATCATTAAAGAAGCAAACATATGCAAACAATGCAAACATAACAGCAATCTACCAAAACAGTACAGTCTGTAAAGAATGCAAGAGTATCAATACTTCTTTAACTCCAAAAATTATGAAAATTCACCTCATTGTGGAAAATTTATCAGAGCTTACTGTGCAAAAAGTTTCAAAATTTTATCACATTCTGACTTTTCTCGGGAAGTTTTGCAACATCGATAAACTTTCTGTTTTGAAATAGCAACATGTAGACTTGCAAAATAAGCATGGTAAAGGGCTATCCTTGACATTTTTATAGAAAAGTAAGATGCAAAACATTATTCTAAATAACAGCAAGCAAATCCTAACAAAAGATAATGAAGCTCGAAGCAAAACACATATCATGTGATGAATGAAAATATAGCTCCAAGTGAGGTTACCGATAATGTTGGTGACGAAAGAGGGGATGCCTTCCGGGGCATCCCCAAGCTTAGTTGCTTGGATATTCCTTGAATATTAACTTGGGGGCGCCTTGGGCATCCATAAGCTTAGGCTCTTGTCACTCCTTATTCTCCTCATATCGATATGTCACCCAAAACTTCAAAAGTTCAATCACACAAAACTTAACGGAACTTCATGAGATAGGTTAGTATGATAAAGACAAATCATTCACTTTGGTACTGTCAAAGACAAGATTCATAATTGTTTCCACACAATGCCTACTGTAGCATATCATTTCCACAATTTATATTGAGAAATATAAGCCATAGAAACTAGGAAACAAGCAAACTATGCATTGAAAACAGAATCTGTCAAAAACAGAACAGTCTCTAATGATCTGGACAAATACCATACTTCTACTACGCCAAAAATTCTGAGAAATTAGGAAAACGTAGACAATTTGTATATCAATCATCTGTAAAAAAATGAGAATTTTATCACAATCCAGTGAATTTAAACAATTCTATTTCTGGAAGCAAAAGTTTCTGTTTTTGCACAGAATCAAGTCAACTATCATCCACACTATCCCAAAGGCTTTACTTGGTACTTTATTGAAACAAAGGCTATAAAACATGATTACTACAGTAGCTTAATCATGTGAACACACAAAAACAGTAGGGTAAATGTTGGGTTGTCTCCCAACAAGCGCTTTTCTTTAGTGCCTTTTAGCTAGGCATGATGATTTCAATGATGCTCATGTAAAAGATAATAATTGAAACACAAAGAGAGCATCATGAAGCATATGACTAGCACATTTAAGTCTAATCCACTTCCTATGCATAGGTATTTTGTGAGCAAACAACTTATGGTAACAAGAATCAACTAGCATAGGAAGGCAAAACAAGCATAACTTCAAGATTTTCAACACATAGAGACGAAACTTGATATTATTGCAATATGTAAAAGCATATGTTCCTCTCTCATAATAATTTTCAGTAGCATCATGAATGAATTCAACAATATAACTATCAAATAAAGCATTCTTTTCATGATCCACAAGCATAGAAATTTTATTACTCTCCACATAAGCAAATTTATTCTCATGAATAGTAGTGGGAGCAAACTCAACAAAATAACTACCATGGGATTGAAAATTAAAATCATGAGGATAAGTTTCATGGTTATCATTATTCCTCATAGGATACATGTCATCACCATAATATATAACAACTTTGCTGTCATAGTCAATTGAAACCTCTTCCAAAGTAGTGGATTCATCATTAAATAAAGTTATGACATATCCAAATCCACTTTCATCATTATAATCATCATAAATAGGAGGCATGCAATCATTATAACAAATTTGCACATCAAATCTTGGGGGACTAAAAGTATCATCTTCATCAAACATAGCTTCCCCAAGCTTATGGTTTTGCATACCATTAGCATCATGAATATTCAAAGAATTCATACTAACAACATTGCAATCATGCTCATCATTAAAAGATTTTTTATCAAACATTTTATAAAATTCTTCTTCTATCAATTGGGCACAATTTTCCTTCCCATCATTTTCACGGAAGACATTATAAAGATGAATAATATGATGCAACCTCAATTCCATTTTTTGTAGTTTTCTTTTATAAAGCCAAACTAGTGATAAAACAAGAAACTAAAAGATTCGAATACAAGATCTAAAGATATACCTTCAAGCACTCACCTCCCCGGCAACGGCGCCAGAAAAGAGCTTGATGTCTACTACGCAACTTTATTCTTGTAGACACGTGTTGGGCCTCCAAGCGCAGAGTTTTGTAGCACAATAGCAATTTTCCCTCAAGTGGATGACCTAAGGTTTATCAATCCATGAGAGGCGTAAGATGAAGATGGTCTCTCTCAAACAACGCTGCAACCAAATACAAGAAATCTCTTGTGTCACCAACACACCCAATACAATGGCAAATTGTATAGGTGCACTAGTTTGGCGAAGAGATGGTAATAAAAGTGTAATATGGATGGTAGAAATATATTTTTATAATCCGAATAAATAAAAACAGCAAGGTAGCAATTGATAAAACCGAGCACAAACGGTATTGCAATGCTTGAAAATGAGGCCTAGGGTCCGTACTTTCACTAGTGCAATCTCTCAGCAATGCTAATATAATTGGATCATATAACCATCCCACAAAGTATGATGAAGAATCACTCCAAAGTTCCTATCTAGCGGAGAACATAAGAGGAAATTATTTGTAGGGTACGAAACCACATCGAAGCTATTCTTTCCGATCGATCTATCCAAGGGTTTGTACTAAAATAACCCCAAATAATTTCAGATTAATAATACTCAATCCAACACAAAGAACCTCAAAGAGTGCCCCAAGATTTCTACCGGAGAAACAAAGACAAGAACGTGCATCAACCCCTATGCGTAGATCACCCCAATGTCACCTCGGGAATCCACGAGTTGAGTGCCAACACATATATCAAGTGAATCAATACGATACCCCATTGTCACCACGAGTATTCATATGCAAGACATATATCAAGTGCTCTCAAATCCATAAAATTATTCAATCCGATAAAAAGAAATGTCAAAGGGAAAACTCAATTCATCACAAGATAGAGGGGAAAACACCATATGATCCGACTATATTAACAAAGCCCGCGATACATCGAGATGGTGACATCTCAAGAACACGAGAGAGAGAGAGAGATTAAACACATAGCTACTGGTACAAATCCTCAGCCCCGAGGGTGGACTACTCCCTCCTCATCATGGTGGCCGCTGGCATAATGGAGACGGCCACCAGTGATGATTCCCCCCTTTGGCAGGGTGCCGGAATGGGGTCTAGATTGGTTTCTTGTGGCTAAGAGCCTTGCGGCGGTGGAACTTCCGATCTAGGGTTACCCCAAGGGTTTTTGGAATATTTGGGAATTTATAGGGCGAAGAGGGGGTGCGGGAGGCCACCGAGGTGGGTATAACCCACCTGGGCGCACCTGGGCCCCCAGGCGCGCCCTGGTGGGTTGTGCCCCCCTCGGGGCAACCCCCCAGGTGCTTCTCTGGCCCATTGGATGTCTTCTGGTCCATAAAAATTCCACAAAAAGTTTCGCGGTGTTTGGACTCCGTTTGATATTGATTTCCTGCGATGTAAAAACAAGCAAAAAACAACAACTGTCACCGGGTCAATAGGTTAGTCCCAAAAAATGGTATAAAGTTGCTATAAAATGATTGTAAAACATCCAAGAATGATAATATAACAGCATGAATACTTCATAAATTATAGATACGTTGGAGACGTATCAGTCCTCATGGTGGCTCTAGGCGGCCCCACAGAAAGCCGATCTTGAACAACAAGTGCGGCCCCAACCAACGCCAATGCAAGCAGAGCCATGGCCACCCACATGGTTCCACCCACACTAACGGCCCCGGTCTCCGAGCCAGCGATCATCAGCCCCTCGGCAGCAGCGACTCAACATTACTAGGGCAGAACCCAACCGGTTTCACCACCTTCGGCAATGCCCCTAGAATTTATAACTCCTAGGGTCGGCCCCTCTAGCCTTGTCGGGGGACGATGAGACTGTTGACGGTGTCCTAGACTAGGGGGTGCTAAGGATGTCAGCCTACCCGTCATGGGCCGGGCCGAGGACCCCCAGACAACCGAATAATGGGCCATGTTTGCCATGACCCACGGCGTAGCCAAGATGGAATCCTCTGAAGACTTTGCGCATACTTGAAGACACATTTGAATCATTAGCATGTTTATCCCTCTATGTAACTGACCTACATATAACCCTAGGTATCCCCGGTGCATATATAAGACGAGGGGTTTAGTCCGTAGAGACATACACATGCGATCTCGAGGTAGATCATCCTGTACTTTGTACCCCGTCCACAATCAATACAACAGAAGCAGGACGTAGGATTTTACCTCTTCGAGAGGGCCTAAACCTGGGTAACACGTCGTGTCCCTTTGTCCTGTTACCATCTAGCCAAGATACCAGCTCGGCACTCCCTACCCGAGATCCGCCGAATTCAACCCCGGCATTGGTGGCCCATACAGATCCCGTTGTGTGGTCGAAGCGGCTTGCTGGCGCCATCGTTGAAAGATCACATCCGTTCGAGTGTTCTACGCCAGAGCGCCTAAACCTCGGTGTGACCAAAACACTGGAGAAAGTTGAAGCTCCAACCCCTCACCGGGACATCGATCTTGACAACCGAAAACCTGTGGATACTTCGCCGAGGAGCCACAAATGATCATGTCCCAACTGTCGGTTCCGCACCCGATAGGGTGGAAGTTACATTTCACCGGACCCAGTCTAGAGCTCGGATCCAAGGACTAACAAGTATGGCCAGGATAACCAAGCCGCACAGGTGATCCCGAGGCCTATACTGGATCAACCTCAGGAAACCTCACCAGGGAGGCCGATGTCAAATCTGCTTGGAATAAAATTTTCTCTCCCACCCACCCCATATCGCTTATTGCCCCGATAAATTAGGGGTGGCCGACATCTGGGATCTAGCTCTTGTCGTACAAAAATAAAGAAACAGGCCGACAGTTCTGGATGTGATTCCTATTTGTAAAAAACAAAATCCCAAATTGCCCAGACGAGGAGGCCTTAGCGGCATTGCATCAAAACTGTTATGACGAAGGAATTAGAAAAGTTATGGCACATAAACACCATAGAACATTTGCCGAGCTATCCGATATAGTAACAAGATATTGCGTTATGGAGGATGCCTTGTTGCCCAATCAACGGTAAATCCAAGGCAGGAACAACCCGAGCCAGACGACGATGGCACACACTCGCGACGTAACCAACACCCAAAGCGATCCAGTACTGATAGATCTAATGAGCAGCCAGCGTAGAAGAGAAAACAACTAGGCAAGGGACCCAAATCGATGCTAAACATGATATTGGACCAACCAGGTGCAATTTACTCTGTCTCCTCAGACAACCTGTCAACACACAGGCTTCGAGTGTGTTGGGTTATTAGGCAGGTAGCAAGGGGAGGAGTGCAACTCCTCGACAACCTGGGTGTGCTAATAAGCCAAGGAAACACACCTAATCAGATTGAGCAGTCGTCCGAAGATGAGGAGGTCCTTATGATATATGAGACTCACTCCTTGAGAAATCAACAAAAAAGAGGCCACGTCGACCATGCAGTGGTCTTGAATAACAGATGGTCGGATATACCGATCACCTTTGATCGTGAAGACCAACCGATTGGAGTCCACAGCTGATATCTCCTTTTTATTGATCCGGTATTGGAACTGAAAAGAGTACCCCGCACATATTTCCCCAGAGGTGAGCTTGGGTTGTTGAACCCACGAGAGGAACATTCCCTTGAAGCGATGGTCTCTAGCAAGCATTTGCCAAAGTGTCAAATCCAGCTTTTGACCGGATCAATAAGCAAATAGTGATTCAGAGACTTATAATAAAAAGAAGGTATGGGGACGAGGTCTTAATGCTTACAACCATGTATTGGTATAGGGATAAAAAATGATATTAGTTTGTGCTTAGGAAGGCACACATCAAGAGGTGCTTGCTTTGTTTGGAATGGGGGGGTGTCCAAATAACATCCTAACCGGCACGAGTCCTGCATCAAGAATCATTTGTCCTACCGAATGCCTTATCCGTCTCGCGTGGTTGCCCCAATAATTAAGATAATAATATCAGACAAAAGCTTTGGGCATTCAATGACTACACCTCATGAATCCCCAAGGATATGATCCATGTTACCCTACTAAACCTTACTATCACCGGTGTTCGGTATAGCACTTCATGGTCCCCTTGCTCCTAACCTCACCGGTGCTCGATCTCCAGGATCCTGGGTACATGCAGGGATGAAGATCGCGGACAAGACAAGAGATACTTCACGATGCAATTTTATTTTACATATTGAAGACGTTGTGTGAAATACTTCCATTGACCCCTTTGGTGCATGCCTCATCCCATACCTTACCGGAGTACTCACACATGGAGATCAGATCGCGGGAAGAAATCATTGAAGAACACATCTTGAGATTGATTGACTGCATTTTGTCTTACAATGGATGCCTTGTGCGATGCACAATTACAATATGAAGTAGATGAGTGAGGGTTATGGTGGTGGAGATGGCTATGGAGGTGAAAATGGCGGCGGCTAGGGTTTGTTGATTGCAGAGGATGATGAATGGGTTGTGGTTGTGCTTGACGCTCCTCCTCTGCTCATTCTATTGACATTTTGATGGGGTCCCATTAATAAAAGTTGTTCAGGTGGACGGCCAGCCTCGGTTTACACGATAAACGACCGCTCACGATGGTAATGGAACACCGTCTTTCGCTTTGGAGGCCTTCTGGCGCCTCTTGAAGATTCATTTCTTCTCCATTCTCTTTCCTTTCCTTTATCCCCAGGTGATATCTTTCCTTTTTAGCCCATTTCATGTGGACAAAATATTGAGGAGATGATTTGTGGAATCCTTTGTATTCATTAGTCATTAGTGGTAATATCAGAGCGGATATCTCTCTTTTTATGAAATATCGGAAATGAGTGTAAAAATATCACTCATCAACTCCCCCAAGCTTAAACTTGATTGTCCTCGAGCAACATAGAGAGAAATCTGAATCATAAGGAACTCAATTGTTTAAACCGAAATAATGAGAAGGTTTTGGTTCACTTACGATCGGTATGCCTAGATAGCCCTCCACTCTTGACTTGAAAACTAATAATAGATATATCGGTGGCATGGTTATAGTGCAAGTGTTAGTGAAGTAAAGATAACCAACACAAAGTTTCTGATCTACTAGATAAACAACTTTGCAACACTTCATTTCATTTAATCTAGACAACACTTGGTTGCCGGGAAAGCATAGAAGAGTTTATTAAGATAGAGCCATGAAAACATAAGTTAGAGAGTAGAAAGCATGTAGTACAACATGATGCTCAAGTTCTCTTGAACACATACACAATTGTTTCCCCACTAGGCTCTTAAACACTTTGTTCCGATCATTGTTTGCTAGAACTTTGATTGTCATGTGAAGGAGATTATGTCAAATAAGTGATCATGCATAGGTTTTCGCTGTGGTTTAATGTTTGGGAACTATGGACCTTTAGCAATAATGTCTCTTTCGAGCTCTTTTGACCAGTCCCCATTATTTACCACATACGCACCCACTCAAGAGAAAAACCGAATAATATTAGTTGTTAGAGTTGCCACTACGTACGGTAACAAACTCATAGCCGAAATCCGAGCTATCGCTCTTGGTTGATCGCTCATTAGCCAGCGGAGTCCTTAGCTAACATCAAGAAGGGTGACCAAGCCACATTTACACACGTAAATGTGCATATAGTAGCAAAGGCCATGGTACCAGCCAGAGGCTGTAACACCATGTTGAGATATACAATACAGATTTTTGGCATAATCTCACCCACCTTTCAACTAAGTTCCTCTAGATAATTTAATCCACAAGTGCTACGAAGTCTATTACAATTAACAACATGTGGTTGAGCATGTTTAAACATCACTTCCCTACAATTTCTCAACTCCCAAGTCTTGAAAGAAAATTTCCTAGGGAACTTCCTTATAAAGGGATCTTTAGCTACTAAATCAAAAGAAAATTTCCCTCACACACATTTATCACAGCTTTAATAGTCCTTAGAAAAGGTCTACCGAGAATTATAGGAGCAATTACATCTTCAGGCATATCTACTATAACAAGATCAATCATGACAAGGCAATCATTAATTTGAACTATAACTCCATGCTTAATGCCTACTGACTGAGTAAAAGTAGAATTAGCCATATTCAATATAATCTCAATACTAGCATAATGACCAAGATTTAGACTATCATAAACAGATTTGGGGATAGTGGACACACTTCCCCTTAGATCACATAAAGCACTAAACTTATTAAGTTCTATCTCAATCTCTATGGTTGGTTCAAAAGCATCCTCTTGCTTAGCTGGTAACTTATTGAATAACTTTTTTCTTTCATCATCAAGTTCACGTACCTTGGCTGCAACGTGTTCAACAAAGACATTATATGCCTCATCGTTAGTTACCTCCGGTAATGGATACTTCGTGGATATCATCTTGACAAAACCTGCAATGGTATAATTGTACTCAGGCACATGACTTGTGTTAAGTACCTCAGCTTTTTCTTCATTGCTTATTACATTTTTAACTTCTTCAACCGGGTTTGGCTCCGGTTTCCCTGCAAACTTGGCCAAATCAAGATTTTGGCTCTCTGATATCTTTGCCACTTGTGTCTCCATATTCTTGGATCTGGCTTCAAGTATATGCACTCATTTGTTAGTCCAACAACCTTACCGGTCAATTGACTGAGTAAGTTATCATGATTCTTCAAGATATTCTTGAAGTTTTCATTCTGCTCAGTTTGGCTAGCAATAAAACTTTTAAGAGTTTCTTCAGGAGTATTTCTATTTCTACCACTAGCTCCATTAAAATTATTTGATGCTCCTCCATTATTAGGATAGGGAAGTTTAGGAGCATAACTATTATTTTCCAATTGGGACTATAGAAATTACGAGCAATAAAATTCACATCAATAATATCTTCATCAATGATGGCATTGACATTTACCTCCTCTTTACCTTTAATCAAAGAGATAAGTTCTTCTATCTTGGTTGTTAACTCTGAGCTATTTTCTTGTATGGCATTCAGCTTCATGGTGTTGGTTCTCTCAACGCACCATTGGGCATGGTTCTCTTTCATATAATCTAGTATCTTCTTGACATCTTTCCATGGGTTTTCCCATGATTGTTCCTCCTGCAGCTGTATCAAGCATAGTTTTCGACATATGGCTCAAGCCATTATAAAACACATGAAGGATTAAACACTCCTCCATTCCATGACTGGGGCAGTTTCTTATTGCTTCTTTCATTATATCCCACGCAAGCACTAGTAGCTCATTTTCTTCTTGCTTGAAACCTGTAATCTGAGAATGTAATTGCATAATTTTTGCAGGCGGACAAAACTTGGATAAAAATTTACTGCAACAAGCATCCCAAGAAGTAATACTGCCTTTAGGAAAAGCTAAAATCCATTCTTTAGCTTTTCCTATCAAAGAGAAAGGAAGTAAGTGAAGTTTCAGAGCATCTGGGTCATAATCCTTTATGCGTGTCATGCTGCACAATTCAGTAAAATTATGTAAATGCATACATGCATCCTCAGAAGCAGAACCTCCAAATTGGTCCCGTTGGACCATGGAAACTAAGTTTGGTTTGATCTCATATTCTGCAGCTGCAACATCAGGTTGTTCTATTGGTTCACGCATGAAATTGTTGCTAGGCATAGCAAAACTCCCAAGATTACGAGCCATAGTAACTTTTCAGATTTTCTACTGACAAGACTTGCAACAAAATAAGACTTAAACTACACCTGAAAAAGTAAAGACAAAAGATGAAAATTAACTTTAACAAAAACTATAAACACAAAGACTAGGAATACTAAACTCCTCCCCGGCAATGGCACCAGAAAAGGGATTAACAACTCCTTTTTATTGATCTATTGGAACTAAAAAGTGTATCTGTTTTAGGGTGGAGATCCTAAGTGGAGATCTTTCATCCATGAAGAACGCGAAGAACAAGAAGGGAAATCACAAGAGGAACACTTAAGAACAAGTCCAATCACACATCCACTAGACTCACAAACACATGGGATTCACAAGGTACAAGAACAATCAAAGGGAAACAAGATACATGGTAAAGTTCATCCCAAATCCTATGAAGGAGATGAGGTCTTGATGATCTAGATAGATCCTTCCCTCAAGGGGATCTTGAATCCCTAAGGATCTTCTCCAATGGAGGTCTTGAACTCAATGGAGTCTTCTATCTCTCAAGAGGAATCCCACAAGGGGAGGTACATGAGCTAAGCTCTAATGTCTAGATCTATTCGTAGAGTCTAAATGGAGGAGGAAGTGGAGTATATATAGTCCTAGGGGATGAAGGGGTAAGCAGAGGCAAAATAGACATTACATGGGCAAGCCCATCAGCAACACACAGACAACCCCATGTGCACAGGGTAAGTGGAGACCGTGCGCACGGGTCTCCAACGACCTGAGAACATTAGCCCATGCACACGGGGGTCCTGTGTGCATGGTACACACGCGTACGCACGGGGTCTTCAGATCCGTGCAGACTGGGAGGCCCGTGCGCACGGGGTCACCTCCAAATCTTGGTCCTTGAGTTGCTCCGTAGTCATACCCGTCGCCACACCGTCTTGACAAAGAGTCGTAGTAGACTCGGCATCGTCAATGCCACAAAGAGGGATGGCGTTGAATTAGAACTTGGGAACGTCATCTTGGAGCTCGTTGGGCTTGGACATCTTGGTGGTACTAGCCTCATGCTCGCCGTCTTGGAGCATGGTCGTCATGAAGTGTGCTTGGGGTCGAGTATACTTGGCCTTCTTGAGTTCTTGCTCCTCCTTGAGAGCACCAGAGTACATGTTGTCGAGGGACTTATAGTTGTTGGTGAAGAGAGTCTTGGCGATGTTGTTGTTCAATCCCATCGTGAAGTAGAACTTCATCTAAATGGGGTCCTCCACACCATCTCGTCGCAAGGCTTTCTTCATATTCTTGAAGTACTTGTCGAGGGACTTGGATCATTGTATGGTGTTCTCCAATTGGCGTTGAAGATGTTTCGTGTAGGTGGAAGGCACAAATTCTCGCCGCATGGTTTTCTTTGTCTTGGGCCAACTCATGTTGAAGCTATTTGAAGGTGTGTGAAGCCACCAAATCAACGTGTAGTCGTGGAAGGTACTTGTGATGCACTTCACTTGGTATTCGGAGGGGACTTGATGTAGCTTGAGGTAGTCGTCCATCTTGTGCTCCAACTTGAGGTACTCTTCGGGGTCATGAGTCCCAAAGAATGGAATCTCTTCGGTGTTGACGAAGTCGAAGTAGCTCGTGGAGGTAGTGGACTTGAGCTCATGGAGTAGGCGAAGATGTCGTACGTCCGAAGGCGAAGATGCCTTGAAATCACTTGGCGACGGTGCCAATGTTATTGAAGAAGCCGCAGCCTTAGGGTCGATGATGATGTTCTGTATGGCGCGTGCGCACGGGGGTGCAGGAGGCCGTGTGCACGGGGGTCGAAGGCCCATGTGCACGGGGTTGGAAGAGAAGCCAACATGCTCTCGGAAGGCTGCTCTTCCGTTCTTTTGGCATGCCCTTGATGGCCTTGAGCTTCGTGGTCTTGTCAATGTTGATGCTTGTGTGTACTTGCCAGAGATGGTAGCTCAGGAGTTTTTGCACTTGAGCGTCTTCTCGAAGATGAGGAAGACCTCTTGCGGTTGTTGATGAGGACCTTGAGCTCCTCCATGTGCTTTTCCATCTTGGCGTCGATGAAGGTCGTCGTGGCATCGAACTCGTCGTCGTGGTTGTAGTCCGGAGATGATGTGCTTTGCCTATCCATCACAATACTCGAGCAAAGGTGAGTAGGAAATGAGATAAACAATACCAAAATACCTTTCCCAATGTTGAGGATGTATCCCCTCAATGTGAAATGAAAGAATAGTGGAATTGGTACCAGACTTGTTCACCTACAGAGTAAAGCTTATCGAGTGGCTTGGTTAGGACAAGTGGCACAAATTCATGAAAATTGAAGTCCAATATATTGTAAATGTTGAAATAAATCCAAAGGACTCAAAATGCAAAGCAAGTAATCACAAATATAGAAGAGGGCAATAAAGAAACACACACGACGGGATAATGGGGCTTGTGCAACTATAGGAGGAGCAATACAAAATTGCCTAACGAAGACTAAGCTCGTGTTGCATAAACACTAGGAAAGCACTAGCTTGATTGCACACTTTGGCATGATTCACCACTTGGCACCAACCTATATGCATGCAACAAGAACGTGCACAAGTATCTCTTTTCATGCTCAACACTCTTTTTCTTATAAGCTTATGATATTTATTTTCTTGCTTAAAAGCTTCTTTTTTTGCTCTTCTCTTCCTTTCCACTTGTCTTATTGAGCCCCAACCAATCACATGAGATAAGTATCGGAAGATATGCATGGGAGCAAGCAATTGCACTAATAGATATATCCAATGATGCAACAATATTATATCATATCACTATGATGCACAAGTTTTTGCAAAGCCCGACAATACCCACATAGCTAGTCTCAATAGGTATGAGGGTATTCAAAAAGATGTTGGGGCTATCAAGATGTAATGGCAAGGAAGTAAAAGTTTATGATGGAATGGATACCTTCGTCACACTTAACCTTTCACGAAGTTGGGGGTAAACGGCCTTGCTTCCGCTTGAAGATGGTCTCGAAGGATGGGTGGTCGTCATAGATGTGGAATGTCATGGTGGATGTAGTCATTGGAATGATACAAGTGTCGAGTGGTGGATGAATATGTAACCGTCCCTAAGTATCCGAAACACCTTAGGAAACTCAAATCACAACTCAAAGAACCACAAATGCAAAATGAACCAAAATGGGTTAGTTTGCGGAATTTTTATGTGGTGGTGCGAAAATTATGGCGGAGGGCCGATGCAAAGATGCAAAAACACACCAAATTTTGTGGATTCAAATGATGGTAAAACCAAGATGAGGAGCTCGGGCACATATCTAGCTTTCCAACGAGCCAAAGAACATCCAAATCGGAGTTCGGGAGTGGGAGAAATGAGGAAAACAGTGAAGTGGTCGTGGCTGATTCTGGGAGGGTCGTGCGCACGGGGTCTAAGGCCCGTGGAGACGGGGTCCCGTGCACATGGTACACGTGACAAGGACACGGGGTCACCTAGAACTTGCGTGGGCCCGTGTGCAGGGGGTTCGGGGCCTGTGGTGAAGGAAATATGCCCTAGAGGCAATAATAAAGTTGTTATTTATATTTCCTTATATCATGATAAATGTTTATTATTCATGCTAGAATTGTATTAACCGGAAACTTAGTACATGTCTGAATACATAGACAAAACGGAGTGTTCCTAGTATGCCTCTACTTGACTAGCTCGTTAATCAAAGATGGTTACGTTTCCTAACCATAGAGATGTGTCGTCATTTGATGAACATGATCACATCATAAGAGAATAATGTGATGGACAAGACCCATCTGTTAGCTTAGAATAATGGTCTTTAAGTTTTATTGCTATTGCTTTCTTCATGACTTATACATATTCAGATTATGCAACTCCCGAATACCGGAGGAACACCTTGTGTGCTATAAAACGTCACAACGTAACTGGGTGATTATAAAGATGCTCTACAGGTGTCCCGAAGGTGTTTGTTGGGTTGGCATAGATCAAGATTGGGATTTGTCACTCCGAGTATCGAAGAGGTATCTCTGGGCCCTCTCGGTAATGCACATCACTATAAGACTTACAAGCAATGTGACTAATGAGTTAGTTGCGGGATGATGCATTACGGAACGAGTAAAGAGACTTGCCGGTAACGAGATTGAACTAGGTATGAGGATACCGACGATCGAATCTCGGGCAAGTACCATACTGATGACAAAGGGAATAACGTATGTTGTTATTGCGGTTTGACTGATAAAGATCTTCGTAGGAACCAATATGAGCATCCAGGTTCCGCTATTGGTTATTGACCGGATATGTGTCTCGGTCATGTCTACATAGTTCTCGAACCCCTAGGGTCTGCACGCTTAGCGTTCAATGACGATTTGTATTATGAGTTATGTGTTTTGGTGACCGAAGATTGTTCGGGGTCCCGGATGAGATCACGGACATGACGAGGAGTCTCCAAATGGTCAAGAGGTAAAGATTGATACTTGGAAGATGGTATTCGGACACCGGAATGGTTTCGAGTGGTTCGGGTATTTTTCCGGAGTACCGAGGGGTTACAGGGACCCATCGAGGGAAGTCATGGGCCTCATGGGCCACGGGAGAGAGAGTGGACAGCCCACAAGGGGTGGCCGCGCGGCCCCCCATGGGAGTCCGCATTGGACTAGGGGAGGGGGCGGCACCCCCCTTTCCCTCTCCTACTCCCTCTCCCTTTCCCCCTTTCCCGCTCCGGAGAAGGAAAGGGAAATCCTACTTGGACTGGGAGTCCTAGTACGACTCCCCCCATGGCGCGCCCCTCTAGGCCGGCCGCCTCCTCCCTTCCTCCTTTATATAAGGGGGTAGGGGGCACCCCAAAGCACAACAGTTGTTCTCTTAGCCGTGTGCGGTGCCCCCTCCACAGTTTTCTCCTCTGGTCATAGCGTCGTAGTGCTTAGGAGAAGCCCTGCGTGGATCACATCACCATCACCATCACCACGCCGTCATGTTGATGAAACTCTCCCTCGACCCTCAGCTGGATCAAGAGTTCGAGGGACGTCATCGAGCTGAACGTGTGCTAAACTCGGAGGTGTCGTACGTTCGGTACTAGATCGGTTGGATCGTGAAGACATTCGACTACATCAACCGCGTTAACCTAACGCTTCCGCTTTTGGTCTATGAGGGTACGTGGACACACTCTCCCCCTCTCGTTGCTATGCATCTCCTAGATAGATCTTGCGTGGTCATAAGAATTTTTTGGAAATTGCATGCTACGTTCCCCAACAGTGGCATCCGAGCCAGGTCTATGCGTAGATGATATGCACGAGTAGAACACAAAGAGTTGTGGGCGATAATAGTCATACTGCTTACCACCAACGTCTTATTTTGATTCGGCGGTATTGTTGGATGAAGCGGCCCGGACCAACCTTACATGACCACGTTCATGAGACCGGTTCCACCGACAGACATGCAACTTGTTTTGCATAAAGGTGGCTGGCGGGTGTCTGTTTCTCCAACTTCAGTTGAATCGAATTTGACTACGGTCGGTCCTTGTTGAAGGTTAAAACATCACACTTGACGAAAATTCGTTGTGGTTTTGATGCGTAGGTAAGAACGGTTCTTGCTAGAAGCCCGTAGCAGCCACGTAAAACCTGCAACAACAAAGTAGAGGATGTCTAACTTGTTTTTTCAGGGCATGTTGTGATGTGATATGGTCAAGACATGATTTGATATAAGTTATTATATGAGATGATCATGTTTTGTAAAAGTTATCGGCAATTGGCAGGAGCCTTATGGTTGTCGCTTTATTGTATGAAATGCAATCGCCATGTAATTGCTTTACTTTATCACTATGTGGTAGCGATAGTTGTAGAAGAAATAGTTGGCGAGACAACAACGACGCTACGATGGAGATCAAGGTGTCAAGCCGGTGACGATGGAGATCATGACGGTGCTTTGGAGATGGGGATCTAAGGCACAAGATGATGATGGCCATATCATGTCACATATTTTGATTGCATGTGATGTTTATCTTTTATGCATCTTATTTTGCTTAGTACAGCGGTAGCATTATAAGATGATCCCTCACTAAATTTCAAGGTATAAGTGTTCTCCCTGAGTATGCACTGTTGCGACAGTTCGTCGTGCCGAGACACCACGTGATGATCGGGTGTGATAAGCTCTACATTCACATATAACGGGTGCAAGATAGTATTGCATGTGCAGAATACTCGGGTTAAACTTGACGAGCCTAGCATATGCAGATATGGCCACGGAACACTGAGACCAAAAGGTCGAACGTGAATCATATAGTAGATATGATCAACATAGAGATGTGTACCATTGAAAACCACTCCATCTCACATGATGATCGGACATGGTTTAGTTGATATGGATCACGTGATCATTTAGATGACAAGAGGGATGTCTATCTAAGCGGGAGTTCTTAAGTAATATGATTAATTGAACTTAAATTTATCATGAACTTAGTCCTGATAGTTTTTGCATATCTATGTTGTTATAGATCAATGGCCCGTGCTACCGTTCCCTTGAATTTTAATGTGTTCCTAGAGAAATCTAAGTTGAAAGATGATGGTAGCAACTACACGGAGTGGGTCCGTAACTTGAGGATTATCCTCATTGCTGCACAGAAGAATTACGTCCTGGAAGCATCGCTAGGTGCAAGACCCGATGCAGAAGCAACTCCGGACGTTATGAACGTCTAGCAAATTAAAGCTGATGGCTACTCGATAGTTCAGTGTGCCATGCTTTATGGCTTAGAATCGGGACTTCAAAGACGTTTTGAACATCATGGAGCATATGAGATGTTCCAGGAGTTGAAGTTAATATTTCAAGCAAATGCTCGAGTTGAGAGATATGAAGTCTCCAACAAGTTCTATAGCTGCAAGATGGAAAATAGTTCTGTCAGTGAAAACATACTCAGAATGTCTGGGTACCATAACCACTTGACTCGGCTGGGAGTTAATCTTCCTGATGATAGTATCATTGACAGAGTTCTTCAATCACTACCACCAAGCTATAAAGGCTTCGTATGAACTATAATATGCAAGGGATAGAAAAGACAATTCCCGAGCTCTTCGCAATGCTAAAGGCTGCGGAGGTAGAAATCAAGAAGGAGCATCAAGTGTTGATGGTTAACAAGACCACTAGTTTCAAGAAAAAGGGCAAAGGGAAGAAGGGGAACTGCAAGAAGAATAGCAAGCAAGTTGCTGCTCCTGGGAAGAAGCCCAAGTCTGGACCTAAGCCTGAAACTGAGTGCTTCTACTGCAAAGGGACTGGTCACTGGAAGAAGAACTGCCCCAAGTATTTGGCGGATAAGAAGGATGGCAAAGTGAAAGGTATATTTGATATACATGTTATTGATGTGTACCCTATTAATGCTCGTAGTAGCGCCTGGGTATTTGATACTGGTTCTGTTGCTCATATTTGCAACTCGAAACAGGGGCTATGGATTAAACGAAGATTGGCTAAGGACGAGGTGACGATGCGCGTCGGAAATGGTTCCAAGGTCGATGTGATCACCGTCGGCATGCTACCTCTACATCTACCTTCGGGATTAGTTTTAGACCTGAATAATTGTTATTTGGTGCCAGCGTTGAGCATGACCATTATATCTAGATCTTGTTTGATGTGAGACGGTTATTCATTTAAATCAGAGAATAATGGTTGTTCTATTTATATGAGTAATATATTTTATGGTCATGCACCCTTGATGAGTGGTCTATTTTTGTTGAATCTCGATCGTAGTGATACACATATTCATAATATTGAAGCCAAAAGATGCAAAGTTAATACTGATAGTGCAACTTATTTGTGGCACTGCCATTTAGGTCATATTGGTGTAAAGCGCATAAAGAAACTCCTTGCTGATGGGCTTTTGGAATCATTTGATTATGAATCACTTGATGCTTGCGAACCATGCCTCATCGGCAAGATGACTAAGACTCCGTTCTCCGGAACAATGGAGTGAGCCACTGACTTATTGGAAATAATACATACTGATGTATGCGGTCCGATGAGTGTTGAGGCTCGCGGCAGGTATCGTTATTTTCTGACCTTCACAGATGATTTGAGCAGATATGGGTATATCTACATAATGAAACACAAGTCTAAAACATTTGAAAAGTTCAAAGAATTTCAGAGTGAAGTGGAAAATCATCATAACAAGAAAATAAAGTTTCTATGATCTGATCGCGAAGGCGAATATTTGAGTTACGAGTTTGGTCTTCATTTGAAACAGTGTGGAATAGTTTCGCAACTCACGCCACCTAAAACGCCACAGCATAATGGTGTGTCTAAATGTGGTAACCGTACTTTATTAGATATGGTGTGATATATGATGTCTCTTACCGATTTATCACTATCATTTTGGGGTTATGCTTTAGAGATGGCTGCCTTCACGTTAAATAGGGCACCATGTAAATCCATTGAGACGACTCCATACGAACTGTGGTTTGGCAAGAAACCTAAGCTGTTGTTTCTTAAAGATTGGGGTTGCGACGCTTATGTGAAAAAGCTTCAGCCTGATAAGCTCGAACCCAAATCGGAGAAATGCGTCTTCATAGGATACCCAAAGGAAACTGTTGGGTACACCTTCTATGACAGATCCGAAGGCAAGATATTTGTTGCTAAGAATGGATCATTTCTAGAGAAGGAGTTTCTCTCGAAAGAAGTGAGTGGGAGGAAAGTAGAACTTGATGAGGTAGTTGTACCTTCTCCCGAATTGGAAAGTAGTTCATCACAGAAATCAGTTCCAGTGATGCCTAAATCAATTAGTGAGGAAGTTAATGATGATGATCATGAAACTTCACATCAAGTTACTACCAAACCTCGTAGGTCAACCTGAGTACGTTCCGCACCAGAGTGGTACGGTAATTCTGTTCTGGAAGTCATGTTACTAGACCATGACGAACCTACGAACTATAAGGAAGCGATGATGAGCCAAGATTCTGCGAAATGGCTTGAGGCCATGAAATCTGAGATGGGATCCATGTATGAGAACAAAGTGTGGACATTGGTTGACTTGCCCGATGATCGGCAAGCCATACAGAATAAATGGATTTTCAAGAAAAAGACTGATGCTGACGGTAATGTTACTATCTACAAAGCTCGACTTGTTGCGAAAGGTTTTCGACAAGTTCAGGTAGTTGACTACGATGAGACTTTCTCACCCGTAGCGATGCTTAAGTCTGTGTGACTCATGTTAGCAATTGCTGCATTTTATGATTATGAAATTTGGCAAATGGATGTCAAAACAGCATTCCTTAATGGATTTCTTAAAGAAGAGTTGTATATGATGCAACTAGAAGGTTTTGTCGATCCTGAAGGTGCTAACAAGTGTGCAAGCTCCAGCAATCCATTTATGGACTGGTGCAAGCATCTCGGAGTTGGAATATACGCTTTGATAGTGTGATCAAAGCATATGGTTTTATACAGACTTTTGGTGAAGCCTATATTTACAAGAAAGTGAGTGGGAGCTCTGTAGCATTTCTAATATTATATGTGGATGACATATTGTTGATTGGAAATAATACAGAATTTCTGGATAGCATAAAAGGATACTTGAATAAGAATTTTTCAATGAAAGACCTCGGTGAAGCTGCCTATATATTGGGCATCAAGATCTATAGAGATAGATCAAGACGCTTAATTGGACTTTCACAAAGCACATACCTTGATAAAGTTTTGAAGAAGTTCAAAATGGATCAGTCAAAGAAAGGGTTCTTGCCTGTGTTACAAGGTGTGAAGTTGAGTCAGACTCAATGCCCGACCACTTCAGAAGATAGAGAGAAAATGAAAGTCATTCCCTATGCCTCAGTGATACGTCTCCAACGTATCTATAATTTTTTTATTGTTCCATGCTATTATATATTCTGTTTTGGATGTTTAATGGGATTTATTATACACTTTTATATTATTTTTGGGACTAACCTATTAACCGGAGGCCCAGCCCAAATTGCTGTTTTTTTGCCTATTTCAGTGTTCTGCAGAAAAGGAATATCAAACGGAGTCCAAACGGAATGAAATCTTCAGGAACGTGATTTTTGGAACAAACGTGATCTAGAGGACTTGGAGTGGACGTCAAGCAACAGACGAGAAAGCCATGAGGTAGGGGGCACGCCTACCCCCCTCCCAGGGCGCGCCCTCCACCCTCGTGGGCCCCTCGTGGTTCCAAAGACCTACTTCTTCCTCCTATATATACCTACGTACCCCCAAACCATCAGAAGCGCCCACGAAAACCTAATTCCACCGCCGCAACCTTCTGTACCCGTGAGATCCCATCTTGGGGCCTTTTCCGGCGTCCTGCCGGAGGGGGCATTGATCACGGAGGGCCTCTACATCAACACCATAGCCTCTCTGATGATGCGTGAGTAGTTTACCTCAGACCTTCGGGTCCATTGTTATTACCTAGATGGCTTCTTCTCTCTCTTTGGATCTCAATACAAAGTTCTCCTCGATTCTCTTGGAGATCTATTTGATGTAACTCTTCTTTTGCAGTGTGTTTGTCAAGATACAATGAATTGTGGGTTTATGATCAAGATTATCTATGAACAATATTTGAATCTTCTCTGAATTCTTTTATGTATGATTGGTTATCTTTGCAAGTCTCGTCGAATTATCAGTTTGGTTTGGCCTACTAGATTGATCTTTCTTGCAATGGGAGAAGTGCTTAGCTTTGGGTTCTATCTTGCGGTGTCCTTTCCGAGTGACAGCAGGGGCAGCTAGGCACGTATTGTATTGTTGCCATCGAGGATAAAAAGATGGGGTTTATATCATATTGCATGAGTTTATCCCTCTACATCATGTCATCTTGCTTAAAGCGTTACTCTGTTCTTATGAACTTAATACTCTAGATGCACGCTGGATAGCGGTCAATGTGTGGATTAATAGTAGTAGATGAAGAATCGTTTCGGTCTACTTGTAATGGAAGTGATGCCTATATACACGATCATACCTAGATATTCTCATAACTATGCTCAATTCTATCAATTGCTCGATAGTAATTCGTTTACCCACCGTAATATTTATGCTATCTTGAGAGAAGCCACTAGTGAAACCTATGGCCCCCGGGTCTATTTTCCATCATATTAATCTCCCAACAACACGCTATTTCTGGCGCCGTTTATTTTACTTTGCATCTTTATTTACTCTTTATCATAAAAATACCAAAAATATTATCTTATCATATCTATCAGATCTCACTCTCGTAAGTGACCGTGAAGGGATTGGCAACCCCTTTATCATGTTGGTTGCGAGGTTCTTATTTGTTTGTGCAGGTGCGTGGGACTCGAGCATAGTCTCCTACTGGATTGATACCTTGGTTCTCAAAAACTGAGGGAAATACTTACGCTACTTTACTACATCACCCTTTCATCTTCAAGGGAAAACCAACGCAGTGCTCAAGAGGTAGAAAGAAGGATTTCTGGCGCCGTTACCGGGGAGTCTACGCACAAGTCAAGACATACCAAGTACCCATCACAAACTCTTATCCCCCGCATTACATTATTTGCCATTTTCCTCTCGTTTTCCTCTCCCCCACTTCACCCTTGCCGTTTTATTCGCCCTTCTTCTGTTCGTCTTTTTCGTTTACTTTGATGTCTTACTTGGCTCGTTTGCTCGTTTGGTTGGAATAGTTGTGTATTTATTGCTAAATAAAGAGCCTAAGATCTATGGATCCTCATCCGCTTGCCAATATTTTTAAGATATCCAATTATGATGAACCAATTCCTAGTGATTTGGGTGCACTAGATTATCTTTATAAGGTTTTGCTTGAAATCCGTGAATCTGAAAATTGTGATAAGTGCTTTATGAAGTGATTCACAATAGATCTTTGAATAAAAAGCATGATTGCAATGATGTTATTATAAATTCTATTAATGTCAATTGTGTTAATGATATGCAAAACCCTAAGCTTGGGGATGCTAAGTTTGCTATGTCTACTACTAGTTGCAATGATCATGATTGGGGTGATTCTTCTTATGATCTTGAAAATTTATTTAAGCCCCATGATGAATATGAGATTGATAGTAGTGTTTGCAATAATATTGAAAGTGGGTCTGCAAGACTGTCAACTTTAGATCCCACATATTTGGAGAATATTCAATCTTATGAATTTTTTGATAAAAGTGGGTTTGGAGAGGTCATGACTTTAGTTAATGTTAATCCCACTATTTCGGAAGAGTGTCAACTTTGCATGCATGTGGATCACGAAGAGAATATGTTATGTGATAGCTATATTGTTGAATTTGCTTTTGATCCTACATGTAATTATTATGAGAGAGGAAAATATGGTGATAGAAATTTTCATGTTACAAAATTACCTCTCGTTATGTTGAGATTGCTATTGTTTCTTTCCGCTTCCTTGCATATGCTAGTTTTTGCTTGCTATGATAATTTGTTGGCCTATAAGATGCCTATGAATAAGAAGTATGTTAGACTTAGATGTGTTTGTCACATGTTACATGATGCTCTCTTTGTGCTTCAATTCTTGTCTTTCATGTGAGCATCTTCGAAAAATCACGAAAAATCAATGCCTAGCTAAAAGGCTTTAAAGAAAAGCGCTTGTTGGGAGACAACCCAATATTTTTCCTTTCAGTTATTCAATAAATATTTGATCTAGCCTCTGGTTAGATGTGTTTTTATGTTTTAATTAGTTTTTGTGCCAAGTGAAACCTATAGGATCTTCTTGGATGATAGTTATTTGATCTTGCTGAAAATTCCAGAAACTTTCTGTTCACAAAAACAATTTTTTAAAATCACCAGAACGTGATAAAATTCTGAGTCCAATTGCAACAGATCAATAAACAAATTATCTAGGTCATCCTATTTTGGTAGATTTTTCTGTGTTCCAGAAGTTTGTGATAGTTACAGATTACTACAGACTGTTCTGTTTTTGACAGATTCTGTTTTTCGTGTGTTGTTTGCTTATTTTGATGAATCTATGGCTAGTAAAAGAGTTTATAAACCATAGATAAGTTGGAATACAGTAGGTTTAACACCAATATAAAGAAATAATGAGTTCAATACAGTACCTTGAAGTGGTGTTTGTTTTCTTTCGCTAACGGAGCTCATGAGATTTTCTGTTAAGTTTTGTGTTGTGAAGTTTTCAAGTTTTGGGTAAAGATCTGATGGATTATGGAACAAGGAGTGGCAAGAGCCTAAGCTTGTGGATGCCCAAGGCACCCCAAGGTAAATATAAGGACACCAAAAAGCCAAAGCTTGGGATGCCCCAGAAGGCATCCCCTCTTTCGTCTTCGTCCATCGGTAACATTACTTGGAGCTATATTTTTATTCACCACATGATAGGTGTTTTGCTTGGAGCGTCTTGTATGATTTGAGTATTTGCTTTTAGTTTACCACAATCATCCTTGCTGTACACACATTTTGAGAGAGACACACATGATTCGGAATTTATTAGAATACTCTATGTGCTTCACTTATATCTTTTGAGCTATATAGTTTTTGCTCTAGTACTTCACTTATATCTTTTAGAGCACGGTGGTGGATTGTTTTATAGAAACTATTGTTCTCTCATGCTTCACTTATATTATTTTGAGAGTCCTACAAAAAAGCATGATAATTTGCTTAAATTGAGAAGGTAGTCCTAATATGATAGGCATCCAAGATTAGTAAAAACTTTCTTATAAGTGCATTGAATATTAAGAGAAGTTTGATGCTTGATAATTGTTTTGAGATATAAAGATGGTGATATTAGAGTCATGCTAGTTGAGTAGTTGTGAATTTGAGAAATACTTGTGTTAAAGTTTGTGATTCCCGTAGCATGCACGTATGGTGAACTGTTATGTGATGAAGTCGGAGCATGATTTATTTATTGATTGTCTTCCTTATGAGAAGCGGTCGGGGACGAGCGATGGTCTTTTCCTACCAATCTATCCCCCTAGGAGCATGCACGTAATACTTTGTTTCGATAACTAATAGATTTTTGCAACAAGTATATGAGTTCTTTATGACTAATGTTGAGTCCATGGATTATACGCACTCTCACACTTCCACCATTGCTAGCCTCTCTAATACCGTGCACTTTTCGCCGGTATCATACACCCACCATATACCTTCCTCAAAACAGCCACCATACCTACATATTATGGCATTTCCATAGCCATTCCAAGATATATTGCCATGCAACTTTCCACCGTTCCGTTTGCTATGACACGCTTCATCATTGTCATATTGCTTTGCATGATCATGTAGTTGACATCATATTTGTGGCTAAGCCACCGTTCATAATTTTTTATACATGTCACTCTTGATTCATTGCATATCCCGGTACTCCGCCGGAGGCATTCACATAGAGTCATATTTTTGTTCTAAGTATTGAGTTGTAATTCTTGAGTTGTAAGTAAATAAAAGTGTGATGATTATCACTATTAGAGCATTGTCCCAAGTGAGGAAAGGATGACGGAGACTATGATTCCCCCATAAGTCGGGATGCGACTCCAGACAAAAATAAAAAAAAAAAGAGGCCATAAAAAAGGGAAAAGGCCCAAATAAAAAAAAGAGAAAAAGTGAGAAGGGACAATGTTACTATCCTTTTTACCACACTTGTGCTTTAAAAGTAGCACCATGATCTTCATGATAGAGAGTCTCCTATGTTGTCCTTTTCATATACTAGTGGAATTTTACATTATAGAACTTGGCTTGTATATTCCAATGACGGGCTTCCTCAAAATGCCCTAGGTCTTCGTGAGCAAGCGAGTTGGATGCACACCCACTTAGTTTCTTTTGTTGAGCTTTCATACACTTATAGCTCTAGTGCATCCGTTGCATGGCAATCCCTACTCACTCACATTGATATCTATTGATGGGCATCTCCATAGCCCGTTGATACGCCTAGTTAATGTGAGACTATCTTCCCTTCTTTTGTCTTCTCCACAACCACCATTCTATTCCACATATAGTGTTATGTCCATGGCTCACGCTCATGTATTGCGTGAAGATTGAAAAAGTTTGAGAACATCAAAAGTATGAAACAATTGCTTGGCTTGTCATCAGGGTTGTGCATGATTAAATACTTTGTGTGATGAAGATAGAACATAGCGAGACTATATGATTTTTGTAGGGATAACTTTCTTTGGCCATGTTATTTTGAGAAGACATGATTGCTTAGTTAGTATGCTTGAAGTATTATTACTTTTATGTCAATATTAAACTTTTATGTTGAATCTTTCGGATCTGAATATTCATACCACAAATAAGAGAATTACATTAAGGAATATGCTAGGTAGCATTCCACATCAAAAATTCTGCTTTTATCATTTACCTACTCGAGGACGAGCAGGAATTAAGCTTGGGGATGCTTGATACGTCTCCAACGTATCTATAATTTTTTATTGTTCCATGCTATTATATATTCTGTTTTGGATGTTTCATGGGCTTTATTATACACTTTTATATTATTTTTGGGACTAACCTATTAATCGGAGGCCCAGCCCAAATTGTTGTTTTTTGCCTATTTCAGTGTTTCGCAGAAAAGGAATATCAAACGGAGTCCAAACGGAAAGAAACCTTTGGGAACGTGATTTTTGGAACAAACGTGATCCAGAGGACTTGGAGTGGACGTCAAGCAACAGACGAGGAAGCCACGAGGTAGGAGGGCGCGCCTACCCCCCCCCCCCCAGGGCGTGCCCTCCACCCTCATGGGCCCCTCGTGCCTCCATCGACCTACTTCTTCCTCCTATATATACCTACGTACCCCAAACCATCAGAAGCGCCCACGAAAACCTAATTCCACCGCCGCAACCTTATGTACCCGTGAGGTCCCATCTTGGGGCCTTTTCCGGCATCCTGCTAGAGGGGCATTGATCACGGAGGGCTTCTATATCAACACCATAGCCTCTCTAATGATGTGTGAGTAGTTTACCTCAGACCTTCGGGTCCATTGTTATTACCTAGATGGCTTCTTCTCTCTCTTTGGATCTCAATACAAAGTTCTCCTTGATTCTCTTGGAGATCTATTTGATGTAACTCTTCTTTTGCGGTGTGTTTGTCGACATCCGATGAATTGTGGGTTTATGATCAAGATTATCTGAACAATATTTGAATCTTCTCTGAATTCTTTTATGTATGATTGGTTATCTTTGGAAGTCTCTTTGAATTATCAGTTTGGTTTGGCCTACTAGATTGATCTTTCTTGCAATGGGAGAAGTGCTTAGCTTTGGGTTCAATCTTGCGGTGTCCTTTCCCAGTGACAGCAGGGGCAGGAAGGCACGTATTGTATTGTTGGCATCGAGGATAAAAAGATGGGGTTTATATCATATTGCATGAGTTTATCCCTCTACATCATGTCATCTTGCTTAAAGCATTACTCTGTTCTTATGAACTTAATACTCTAGATGCATGCTGGATAGCGGTCGATGTGTGGAGTAATAGTAGTAGATGTAGAACCGTTTCGGTCTACTTGTCACGGACGTGATGCCTATATACATGATCATACCTAGATATTCTCATAACTATGCTCAATTCTATCAATTGCTCGATAGTAATTCATTTACCCACCGTAATATTTATGCTATCTTGAGAGAAGCCACTAGTGAAACCTATGGCTCCCGGGTCTATTTTCCATCATATTAATCTCCCGACAACATGCTATTTCTGGCGCCGTTTATTTTACTTTACATCTTTATTTACTCTTTATCATAAAAATACCAAAAATATTATCTTATCATATCTATCAGATCTCACTCTCATAAGTGACCGTGAAGGGATTGACAACCCCTTTATCGCGTTGGTTGCAAGGTTCTTATTTGTTTGTGTAGGTGCGTGGGACTCGAGCGTAGTCTCTTACTGTATTGATACCTTGGTTCTCAAAAAATGAGGGAAATACTTACACTACTTTACTGCATCACCATTTCCTCTTCAAGGGAAAACCAACGCAGTGCTCAAGAGGTAGCACTCAGCGATAGGTTCTATCATGTATGCAATGCTGTGTACCAGACCTGATGTGTGCCTTCCTATAAGTTTAGCAGGGACGTACCAACGTAATCCAGGAGTGGATCACTGGACAGCGGTCAAGAACATCCTGAAATACCTGAAAAGGACTAAGGATATGTTTCTCATTTATGGAGGTGACAAAGAGCTTGTCTTAAATGGTTACGTCGATGCAAACATTGACACTGATCCGGATGACTCTAAGTCACAAACCGGATATGTATTTATATTGAATAGTGGAGCTGTCAGTTGTTGCAGTTCCAAGCAGAGCGTTGTGGCGGGATCTACGTGTGAAGCGGAGTACATAGCTGCTTCGGAAGTAGCAAATGAAGGAGTATGGATGAAGGAGTTCATATCCGATCTAGGTGTAATACCTAGTGCATCGGGTCCAATGAAAATCTTTTGTGACAATACTGGAGCAATTGCCTTAGCGAAGGAATCAGATTTCACAAGAGAACCAAACACATCAAGAGATGCTTCAAATCCATCCGCGATCAAGTCAAGGAGGGAGACATAGAGATTTGCAAAAATACATATGGATCTGAATGTTGTAGACCCGTTGACTAAGCCTCTTCCACGAGCAAAACATGATCAGCACCAAGACTCCATGGGTGTTAGAATCATTACTATGTAATCCAGATTATTGACTCTAGTGCAAGTGGGAGACTGAAGGAAATATTCCCTAGTGGCAATAACAAAATTGTTATTTATATTTCCTTATATCATGATAAATGTTTATTATTCATGCTAAAATTGTATTAACCGAAAACTTAGTACATGTGTGAATACATAGACAAAACAGAGTGTCCCTAGTATGCCTCTACTTGACTAGCTCGTTAATCGAAGATAGGTAAGTTTCCTAACCATAGACATGTGTTGTCATTTGATGAACGGGATCACATCATCAGAGAATGATGTGACGGACAAGACCCATCCATTAGCTTAACATAATGATTGTTAAGTTTTATTGCTATTGCTTTCTTCATGACTTATACATATTCCTCTCACTATGAGATTATGCAACTCCCAAATACCAGAGGAACACCTTGTGTGCTATCAAACGTCACAACATAACTGGGTGATTATAAAGATGCTCTACAGGTGTCTCCGAAGGTGTTTGTTGGGTTGGCATAGATCAATATTAGGATTTGTCACTCCGAGTATCGGAGAGGTGTCTCCGGGCCCTCTCGGTAATGAACATCACTATAAGCCTTACAAGCAATGTGACTAATGAGTTAGTTGCGGGATGATGCATTACGGAACAAGTAAAGAGACTTGCCGGTAACGAGATTGAACTAGGTATGAGGATACCGACGATCGAATCTCGGGCAAGTAACATACCGATGACAAAGGGAATAACGTATGTTGTTATTGCGGTTTGACAGATAAAGATCTTCATAGGAACCAATATGAGCATCTAGGTTCCGCTATTGGTTATTGACCGGAGATGTGTCTCGGTCATGTCTACATAGTTCTCAAACCCGTAGGGTCCGCACGCTTTACGTTTGATGACGATTTATATTATGAGTTATGTGTTTTGGTGACCAAAGATTGTTCGGAGTCCCAGATGAGATCACGGACATGATGAGGAGTCTCGAAATGGTTGAGAGATAAAGATTGATATATTGGAAGATGGTATTCGGACACCGGATTGGTTTCGAGTGGTTTGGGTATTTTTTCGAAGTACCGAGGGTATACCGGAACCCCCCGGGGGAAGTCATGGGCCTCATGGGCCAGGGGAGAGAGAGGGGACAACTCACAAGGGGTGCCCCCCCCCATGGGAGACCGAATTGGACTAGGGGAGGGGGCGACGCCCCCCTTTCCCGCTCCCTTTCCCCCTTTCCCACTCCGGAGAAGGAAAGGGGAATCCTACTAGGACTAGGAGTCCTAGTAGGACTCCCCCCATGGCGCGCCCCTCTAGGCCAGCCGCCTCCTCCCCTCCTCCTTTATATACGGGGGCAGGGGGCACCCCAAAGCACAACAGTTGTCCTCTTAGCCGTGTGCGGTGCCCCCCTCCACAGTTTACTCCTCCAGTCATAGCGTCGTAGTGCTTAGGCGAAGCCCTGCATGGATCACATCACCATCACCGTCACCACGCCGTCGTGCTGACGAAACTCTCCCTTGACCCTCTGCTAGATCAAGAGTTCGAGGGACGTCATCGAGCTGAACGTGTGCTGAACTTGGAGGTGCCGTACGTTCGGAAATAAATCGGTTGGACCGTGAAGACGTGCGACTACATCAACCACGTTAACCTAACGCTTCCGCTTTGATTTTCCGAGGGTACGCGGACACACTCTCCCCCTCTCGTTGCCATGCATCTCCGAGATAGATTTTGCGTGATCGTAGGATTTTTTTTTTTGAAATTGCATGCTACGTTCCCCAACACATGGACACGGGGGTGGCGGAAAAATTGCGATTTCGAGGTCAAAATTGAAGGGGAGAAAGAACAATTAGGCTATGGGGACACAATAGAAGATGGATCTACTTGCTAAACACCAAATCCATGGATTGAAATTTACAAAAATGCACTAGGAACAACAAATCACAAAAAATTGGTATAGCTCATTTTGTGGGGAATTTTCGAATTGGGACAAAAACACACAAAATTAGGCTAGAAAACGGTGGGGAAGACTCCAAATTCATGATCAACATGGCTCGAGATACCAAGATGTTGTAGGGTGGAGATCCTAAGTGGAGATCTTTCACAAATTGGAGGGGGGGTCCACAAAGAACGCGAACAGGAAATCACAAGAGGAACACTCAAGAACAAGTCTAATCATACATCAACTAGATTCACAAACACATGAGACTCACAAGGTACAAGAACAATCAAAGGAAACAAGATACATGGTAAAGTTCATCCCAAATCCTATGAAGGAGATGAGGCCTTGATGATCTAGATAGATCCTTCCCTCAAGGGGTTCTTGAATCCCTAAGGATCTTCTGCGATGGAGGTCTTGAACTCCAATAGAGTCTTCTCTCTCTCAAGAGGAATCCCACAACGGGAGGTGCATGAGATAAGCTCTAATGTCTAGATCTATTCTTAGCTAAGTCTAAATGGAGGAGGAAGTGGAGTATATACAGCCCTAGGGGATGAAGGGGTAAGTAGGGGCGAAATAGACATTACATGGGCAAGCCCACCAGCAACACACAGACAGCCCCGTGTGCACGGGGTAAGTGGAGCCCGTGCGCACGGGGTCTCCAGTGACCTGACAACATTTAGCCTATGCGTACAGGGCCTATAAGGTCCATGGACACGGGGTCCCATGTGCATGGTACACGCCCGTGTGCCCGGTGTCTTCAGATCCGTGCAGACTGGGAGGCCCGTGCGCACTGGGTCGCCTGGGAGCTACTGCCTTCTTCTTGGCAGTTCCTTCTTCGCTTCTAGGCTTCTCTCACGGATTGTATAGGCACTCTCTTGTGGATGATCTCCTCCATGGCACGTTCATCATCAGGCTCAAACCTATATGGTCACATGGTAGGACTGTCAAGTAGTATACCATCCTCGAGGGAACTAAGAAGACACGCATTATGGATTGAATTCACCTTAGTATGATTGAAGTAGAAGTTGGGTGTGTCTCTTAGCAATGGAACTCTTGACATGGTGATGCCCGTAGGATGCTCCACATCAGTATCGCGCACGTATTTCCCTAAAGGTGACCCTACGTTATTGAACCCATGAGAGGAAGATTCCCTTGAAGAGATGGTCTCTAGCAAGCTTTTTCCAAATTGTCAAGTCTAGCTTTTGACTGGATCCGCAAGCAAATAGTGATTCAAACACTTATAGTAAAAAGAAGGTACGAGGATGAGGTTTTAATGCTTACAATCTTGTACTGGTGTTCGGATAAAAAATGATATTAGTTTGTTCTCGGCAAGTCAACCATCTGGAGGTGCTTGCTTCGTTTGGAATGGGGGATGTGTCCAAATAAAATCCTAACCAGCACGAGTCCTGCATCAAGAATCAGTTGTCCTACTGAAGGCCCTATCCATCTCGCGCGGTTGCCCCAATAATTAAGATAATAATATCAGATAAAAGCTTTGGCCTTTCAATGACTACACCTCATGAATCCCCAAGGATATGACCCATGTTACCCTACTAAACCTTACTATGACTAGTGTTCGGTATAACACTTCATGGTCCCCTTGCTCATAACATCACCGGTGCTCGTTCTCCATGATACTGGGTACATGCAGGGATGAAGATCGCGGACAAGACAAGAGAAACTTCATGATGCAATTTTATTTTACACATACAAGACGTTGGTGTCAAAGACTTCCATTGATGCCTTCTCCAAATACCTGGTGCTGCAAGGCTCATGCCTCACCCCGTACCTAACCGGACTACTCACACATGGAGATCAGCTTGCGAGAAGAAATCATTGAAGAACACACCTTGAGATTGATTGATTGCAATATGTCTTACAATGGATGCCTTGTTCGATGCACGATTACACGTATGAACTAGATGAGAGAGGCTATGGTGGTGGAGATGGCTATGGAGGTGAAAATGGCGGCCACTAGGGTTTGTGGATGGAGATGATGATGAATGGGTTGTGGCTGTGTGATACGTCTCCAATGTATCTATAATTTATGAAGTATTCATGCCATGTTTACAACAATTTTATATGGTTTTGGTATGATTTGCATGGAACTAACCCGAACTGACGTGTTTTCAGCAGAACTACCGTGGTGTTGTCTTTTGTGCAGAAATGGAAGTTCTCCAAATGAGCTGAAACTTTTTGACGATTTTTTTGGAACAAAAGAGACCCCCGAAGCTTCGTGGGAGGGCCAGAAGAGCCACGAGGAGGGCACAACCCACCAGGGTGTGCCTGGTGGGCCTGGCTTGCCCCGATGGGTTGTGCTCACCTCGAGGCCCATCTTAGCGTGAAACCAACGCCAAAAAATCCTATAAATAGATAAACCATCAGGGGTTAACCTAGATCAGAAGTTCCGCCATCGTAGGCCTCTGTAGCCACCGAAAACCAATATAGACCCTGTTTCGCCACCCTTCCGGAGGGGGAATCATCTCCGGTGGCCATCTCCATCATCCCGGCGGCCACCACAATGAGGAGGGAGTAGTCCACCCTCGGGGCTGAGGGTTTGTACCAGTAGCTATGTGTTTAATATCTCTTTCTCTCTCTCTTTCTCTCTCTCTCTCTCTCTCTCTCTCTCTCTCTCTCTCGTGTTCTTGAGATGTCACGATCTGGATGTATCGCGGGCTTTGTTAATATAGTCGGATCATATGGTGTTTTCCCCTCTCTATCTTGTGATGAATTGAGTTTTCCCTTTGAGATTTCGTTTTTATCGGATTGAATACTTTTGTGGATTTGAGAACACTTGATATATGTGTTGCAACTGAATACTCGTGGTGACAATGGGGTATCGTATTGATTCACTTGATATATGTTTTGGCACTCAACTCGCGGATTCCCGAGGTGGCATTGGGGTAATCTATGCATAGGGGTTGATGCACGTTATTGTCTTTGTTTCTCCGGTAGAAATCTTGGGGCACTCTTTGAAGTTCTTTGTGTTGGATTGAGTATTATGAATATGAATTTGCTTTGGTGTCATTTTAGTATGAACTCTAGGATAGATCAAACAGAGAGAATATCTTTGTGTTATTTTAGTACGAACTCTTGAATAGATCAAACGAAAAGAATAGCTTTGAGGTTGTTTCGTACCCTACAAACAACTTATTCTTATGTTCTCCACTGGATAGGAACTTTGGAGTGATTCTTCATCGCACTTTCAGGGATGTTATATGATCCTGTTATATTAGCACTGTTGAGAGATCGCACTAGTGAAAGTACATACCCTAGGCCTCATTTTGAAGCATTGTAATACTGTTTTTGTGCCCGTTTACAATTTGCTACCCTGCTGTTTTTATTTATTCAGATTATAAAAAAATATTTCTACCATCCATATTACACCTTTATCAGCATCTCTTCACCGAACAAGTGCACCTATACAATTTGCAATTGTATTGGGTGTGTTGGGGACACAAGAGATTTCTTGTATTTGGTTGCAGGGTTGTTTGAGAGAGACCATCTTCATCCTACGCCTCCCACAGATTGATAAACCTTAGGTCATCCACTTGAGGGAAAATTGCTACTATCCTACAAAACTTTGCGCTTGGAGGCCCAACACGTGTCTACAAGAATAAACTTGCATAGTAGACATCAAGCTCTTTTCTGGCGCCATTGCCGGGGAGGTGAGTGCTTGAAGGTATATCTTTAGATCTTGCAATTGAATCTTTTAGTTTCTTATTTTATCACTAGTTTGGTTCATAAAAGAAAACTACAAAAAAATGGAATTGAGGTTGCATCATATTATTCATCTATATAATATCTTTTTTGAAGATGATGGAAAGGAAAATTGTGCTCACTTGATAGAAGAAGAATTCGATAGAATGTTTGGTATAAAGGATGAGCATGATTGCAATGTTGTTAGTATGAATTCTTTGAATATCCATGATGCTAATGGTATGCAAAGCCGTAAGCTTGGGGATGCTATGTTTGATGAAAATGATATATTTAGTCCCCCAAGATTTGATGTGCAAATTTGTTATAATGATTGCATGCCTCCTATTTATGATGATTATATTGATGAAAGTAGATTTGGAAAGGTCATGACTTTATTTAATTATGAATCCACTATCTTGGAGGAGGTTGCAATTGATCATGACAACAAAGTTCCTATATATGATTATTATGGTGATGGCATGTATGCTATATTTAATAATGATAACAATGAAACTTGTCATCATGATTTTAATTTCCAATCACATGATAGTTATTTTGTTGAGTTTGCTCCCACTACTATTCATGAGAATAAATTTGCTTATGTGGAGAGTAATAAAATTTCTATGCTTGTGGATCATGAAAAGAATGCTTTATTTGATAGTTATATTGTTGAATTCTTTCATGATGTTACTGACAATTATTATGGGAGAGGAACGTGTGCTTCTACATATCTCAATAATATCAAGTTTCCTCTCTATGTGTTGAAAATCTTGAAGTTTTTCTTGTTTTGCCTTCCTATGCTAGTTGATTTTTGTTCCCATAAGTTGTTTGACCACAAAATCCCTATACATAGGAAGTGGGTTAGACTTAAATGTGCTTGCCATGTGATTCACGATGCTCTTATTATGTTTCAATTCTTATCTTTTATGCGTACATAATTGAAATCATCATGCCTAGCTAAAAGGCAATAAAGAAAAGCGCTTGTTGGGAGACAACCCAACATTTACCCCTACTGTTTTTGTGTGTTCACATGATTAGGCTACTGTAGTAATCATGTTTTATAGCTTTTGTTTCAATAAAGTGCAATGTAAAGCCTTTGGGATAGTGTGGATGATAGTTGACTTGAATCTGTACAAAAACAGAAACTATTGCCTCTAGAAACATAATTGTTTAAATTCACTGGAGCGTCAAAAAATTCTGAATTTTTTTACAGATGATTGATATACAAATTTTCTATGTGGTCCTATGTTTTCAGAATTGTTGGAGTTGCGGAAGTATGACTAATATTCAGATCTTTACAGACTGTTCTGTTTTTAACAGATTCTGTTTTCAATGCATAGTTTGCTTGTTTTATAGTTTCTATGGCTTATATTGCTCAATATAAATTGTGGAAATGATATGCTATAGTAGTAATTGTGTGGAAACAATTATGAATCTTGTCTTTTACAGTACCAAAGTGAAATGGTTTGCTCTTTATCATACTAACCTATCTCACGAAGTTCCGTTAAGTTTCATGTGATTGAAGTTTTCAAGTTTTGGGTGAGATGTCGATATGAGGAGAATAAGGAGTGTCAAGACCCTAAGATTGGGGATTCTCAAGGCACCCCAAGGTAATATTCAAGGAAGATCCAAACAACTAAGCTTGGGGATGCCCCGGAAGGCATCCCTCTTTCGTCTCCAACACTATCGGTAACCTCACTTGGAGCTATGTTTTCATTCATCACATGATATGAGTTTTGCTTGGAGCGTAAATTTATTTTGTTAGAATTTTCTTGCTGTTATTTATAATAATGTTTTGCATCTTTTATTTCAATAAAAGTGGCATTGATAGCCTTTACTATGCTTATTTTACAAGTCTACATGTTGCTGTTTGAAAACAGAAAGTTTACCGCTGTTGCAAACATTCTCTAGAAAAGTCAGAATGTGATAAAATGCTGAAACTTTTTGCAAAATAAGATCTGATAAATTCTCTACATTTTGGTATTTTTTCAGAATTTTTGGAGTTATGGAAGTATGATGAATATTGCATTCTTTACAGACTGTACTGTTTTGGCAGATTGCTGTTATGTTTGCATTGTTTGTATATGTTTGCTCGTTTAATGATTCTATTTGAGGATAGGAGTATCAAATATGCAGAGGCATTTAGTATGCAATGTTGAATAGTAATTTTAGTGATTTTCTACAGTAGAGAATGATAAGGTTTCTGCATTGGTTTATACTAACTTATCTCACGAGTTCTTGTTGAGTTTTGTGTGGATGAAGCTTTTGAGATCTAAGAAAACCGTGATATGAGAAGAATTAAGGAGACACAAAAGCTCAAGCTTGGGGATGCCCAAGGCACCCCCAAATAATATTTCAAGAAGTCTCAAGCAGCTAAGCTTGGGGATGCCCCGGCAGGCATCCCACCTTTCTTCTTCAACAATTATCGGTTAGTATCGGTTGAGCCTAAGTTTTTGCTTCTTCACATGAGTTGTGCTATCCTTGAAATGTCAGTTTATTTTCATTTTGCTTTTTTTAATAAAATACTTAGATCTTAATTTTTTAAATAAAATAGAGTCTTCAAATAGTTGACAGGGAGGCTAGGTAAGCGGCACGCACATCCCGTCAACGAAGCTCTTTTCTATAGAATTGCTCTAGTGCTTCACTTATATCTTTTAGAGCATGGTGTGATTTAGTATTTTTGAAGAAATTCTCTCTTGCTTCACTTAAATTAATTTGAGAGAAAGAAATATTATGCCCATGATCTTCACTTATTTGTTTGAGCTTATCAAAAGCAACACATGAAAATTAGTTCCAAAGTGATAGATATCCAAGAACGATGTAATAAAAACTTTCATGAAGATCATTGGACAAAATAAACTTGATTCCTAGTAATAGTTTTGAGATATGATGATGTGATATGTGAGTCATGTTGATGAGTAATTATGCTTTAGTAAGAATATTGGTGTTAAGGTTTGTGATTCCCTATGCAAGCAAGAAAGTCAATAGTCATGCAATGAAATTATATCCTACTTGTGGGGCATTATTCGGTGTTAATTATGCTTAATGCTTGCTTACGAGATTATTCGTTTCTTGGTTGCTCGCTTCTCAATCTTTTGCTAGCCTTCATTTTGCACTAAGTATGATCACTACTTGTGCATCCAAAAACCTTTAAACCAGTTTTGCCACATAAGTCCACTATATCTACCTATATGCGGTATTCTTTTGCCGTTCTAAGCAAATTTGTATGTGCCATCTCTAATATTCGAAATAAACTTCTCTTTTGTGTGCTCGTACCGCTCGCGAGGTGATGTCTACTACACAACCTTCTTCTTGTAGACGTTGTTAGGCCTCCAAGTGCAGAGGTTTGTAGGACAGTAGCAAATTTCTCTCAAGTGGATAACCTAAGGTTTATCAATCCGTGGGAGGCGTAGGATGAAGATGGTCTCTCTCAAACAACCCTGTAACCAAATAACAAAGAGTCTCTTGTGTCCCCAGCACACCCAATACAATGGTAAATTGTATAGGTGCACTAGTTCGGCGAAGAGATGATGATACAAGTGCAATATGGATGGTAGATATAGATTTTTGTAATCTGAAATTATAAAAACAGCAAGGTAACAAGCGATAAAAGTGAGCGTAAACGGTATTGCAATGCTAGGAAACATGGCCTAAGGTTCATACTTTCACTAGTGCAAGTTCAGTCAACAATAATAACATAACTGGATCATATAACTATCGCTCAACATGAAACAAAGAGTCACTCCAAAGTCACTAATAGCGGAGAAAAAACGAAGAGATTATTGTTGGGTACGAAACCACGTGAAAGTTATCCTTTCTGATCGATCTATTCAAGAGTCCGTAGTAAAATAACACGAAGCTATTCTTTCCGTTCGATCTATCCTAGAGTTCGTACTAGAATAACACCTTAAGATACAAATCAACCAAAACCATAATGTCACCTAGATAGTCCAATGTCACCACAAGTATCCACAGGTATGATTATACGATATGCATCACACAATCTCAGATTCATCTATTCAAACCAACACAAAGTACTTCAAAGAGTGCCCCAAAGTTTCTACCGGAGAGTCAAGACAAAAACGTGTGCCAACCCCTATGCATAAGTTCACAAGGTCACTGAACCCGCAAGTTGATCACCAAAACATACATCAAGTAGATCACGTGAATATCCCATTGTCACCATAGATAAGCACATGCAAGACATATGTCAAGTGTTCTCAAATCCTTAAGGACTCAATCTGATAAGATGACTTCAAAGGGAAAACTCAATCCATTACAAGAGAGTAGAGGGGGAGAAACATCATAAGATCCAACTATAATAGCAAAGCTCGCGACACATCAAGATCGTGCCAAATCAAGAACACGAGAGAGAGAGAGAGATCAAACACATAGCTACTGGTACATACCCTCAGCCCCGAGGGTGAACTACTCCCTCCTCGTCATGGAGAGCTCCGGGATGATGAAGATGGCCACCGGTGAGGGATCCCCCCTCTGGAAGGGTGCCGGAACAGGGTCCCGATTGATTTTTGGTGGCTACAGAGGCTTGCGGCGGCTGAACTCCCGATCTAGGTTATGTTCTGGAAGTTTCAGTATATATAAGAGGTTTTGGCATCGGGAACAAGTCAGGGGGGTCTCTTAGGCGACCACGATGTAGGGGGCGTGCCCAGGGGGTACAACATGCCCCCACCCTCGTGGGTGCCTCGGGACTCTTCTGGCCCATCTCCGATACTCCGTGGGCTTCTTCTGGTCCAAAAATAATCTTCGTCAATTTTCAAGTCAATTGGACTCCTTTTGGTTTTCCTTTTCTACGATACTCAAAAACAAGGAAAAACATAAACTGGCACTGGGCTCTAGGTTAATAGGTTAGTCCCAAAAATCATATAAAATAGCATATAAATGCATATAAAACATCCTAGATGGATAATATAATAGCATGGAATAATCAAAAATTATAGATACGTTGGAGACGTATCAAGCATCCCCAAGCTTAATTCCTGCTCGTCCTCGAGTAGGTAAATGATAAAAACAGAATTTTTGATGTGGAATGCTACCTAACATATTTATCAACGTAATCTTCTTTATTGTGGCAAGAATATTCAGATCCATAAGATTCAAGACAAAAGTTCAATATTGACATAAAAATAATAATACTTCAAGCATACTAAACAAGCAATTATGTCTTCTCAAAATAACGTAGCCAAAGAAAGTGCATCCCTACAAAATCATATAGTTTGGCCATGCTTCATTTTCGTCACACAAGATGCTCCCATCATGCACAACCCCAATGACAAGCCAAGCAATTGTTTCATACTTTAGTATTCTCAAACTTTTTCAACTTTAACGCAATACATGAGCGTGAGCCATGGACGTAGCACTACGGGTGGAATAGAATATAATGATGGGGGTTGTGTTGAGAAGACAAAAAAGGAGAAAGTCTCACATTGACGCGGCTAATCAATGGGCTATGGAGATTCCCATCAATTGATGTCAATGCGAGAGTAGGGATTGCCATGCAACGGATGCACTAGAGCTATAAATGTATGAAAGCTCAACAAAAGAAACTAAGTGGGTGTGCATCCAACTTGCTTGCTCACGAATACCTAGGGCATTTGAGGAAGCCCATTGTTGGAATATACAAGCCAAGTTCTATAATCAAAAATTCCCACTAGTATTTGAAAGTGACAATATAAGAGACTCTCTATCATGAAGATCATGGTGCTACTTTGAAGCACAAGTGTGGAAAAAGGATAGTAGCATCGTCCCTTCTTTTATTTATTTATATTTTTTGGGCCTTTTATTTTTTTATTTGGCCTTTCTCTTTTTTTGGCCTTTTTTTTTCTTTTTTTCATGGGGCAATGCTCTATTAATGATGATCATCACACTTCTATTTATTTACAACTCAATGATTACAACTCGATACTAGAACAAAATATGACTCTATATGAGTGCCTCTGGTGGTGTACCGGGATGGGCAATGAATCAAGAGTGACATCCATGAAAAATTATGCATGGTGGCCTTGCCACAAATACGATGTCAACTACATGATTATGCAAGGCAATATGACAATGATGAAGCGTGTCATAATAAATGGAACGGTGGAAAGTTACATGGCAATATATCTCGGAATGGCTATGGAAATGCCATAATAGGTAGGTATGTGTCGGGGAAACGACACCTATGGGATCACAAGAATCCCTACTACAGTTGCCGGGGCGCAGGGTTGCGAGAAGAGCAGGATTAGTAGTCAGCACAAGGATCGTTTACCCAGGTTCGGGCCGCGAGGATGCGTAAAACCCTAGTCCTGCTTTGGTGGGTATATTTCAGAGAGTTCTTGAGCTCTCGAACTAGCTGTGGTGAGTGTGTGGTTCGAAAGAGCCGAATCCTTCTCCAGTATGCCATGGGCCTCCTTTTATAGTCGAAAGGGGCTGCCACAGTGGCACACAGGAGGTGGAAAGGCGCACAGTGCGATGAGCTTATCGCTCGTATTACAGGACAAGACACATTTAATGCATAGCTTAGGTGTCCCCTTGCTTTATTGGGGACGGGGGCGAGGCCCGTCCCATCCGTCGCCGCTCCTCCTTGCTTCGACACGCGCCCTGGCTAGCGACGCATGCGGCGCCACGTAGGCAGGCAGGCAGCTGAGGTGGCGCGGTGGTGGAGCCTCCACAAAGATCTGCATGCCACCACGCATGCGCTTGATGAGTTGGCCTGGGAGCTGCATGTTGCCACGCAAGTGCACGCCCAGCTGGTTGGGCTGGCAGCTGCATGTGAACGGTGGTGGAGACTTGGTTGGTGCGGGCCTGGTAGTGGCCCTACTGACGTCCTCGGCGAGGGCCTTGCCGGGTGGCTCGGCAAGGGTCTTGCCATGGTGCGCTGTCGTCCCCAGCAAGGGCCTTGCCGGGGGTCTGGTGGCCTTCCTCGGCAAGGATCCTGCCGAGGATCGTCGTCTTCCAATCCTCATCTGATCTTGAGTGTTCCTTGTCTTCACAAAGATCTGCATGCCACCATGGAGGTGCCTCCCGAGCCCTGGCCCAATGTGATGTCGGAGACCGTGGGCTCAAGGGTGGCTCGCTCTGTTGGTGTGGGGCGAGCTGCCACGGCAAGGGCCTTGCCGGGGGAACCTGCTTCGTCCCTCTGCTCTTTGTGGTCTCGTCCTTGGCGTTGCTTTGGTTATCTTGGGCTTCGGTCTTACCTTGGCTCAGCTCCCCTGTTCTGCTTGGTGTGACCGTGGGCCCGGCTCTGACTGCCCGTGCATAGGTAAAGGGGTACAAAAGTGCGCCCCTCCTTTTGTACACCGACAGGAGCCCCCGGGCCTGGGCCACACATAAGCGCAACACGTTGTTGGGCTAGGCCCAAAATGGTGCGCGGGCAGGCCGGGCGGTTTTTACCGCGGTAAAACTTTTCGCGCGCTGCGCTTCCCACGACCCGCGCGCGGCGCGGCGTGGCGTGGAGGGGTGTGCGTGACGTGGGCGGCATGCGTGGGGTGGTTCCTGCACGCATGCGTCACATCGCAGTAAATGGGCACCGCGACCCGCACCTTCCCCATAAAAAGGGGAAACCGCGGGTGCACTGTTCCTTTTACCCTTCACGCAATCCCAATCTCGGAAGCCTCCCCTCGTCTTCCTCCTCTTCCCTAAGCCTCGCCCTTGCTTGCCGCCGTTGCGTTCCCGCCGCCCTCTGCTTTTCCCTTCTCCCCTAGCCGCCATTGCGCCGAAATCCGTCAAGGGCAAGGGTGTGGCTAAGGAAGCCGGAGCGGCGGAGAGTGCGCTGGCGGTGCAGCGGACGCAGTCCGCCTTCTTCCCCTCGACAGTTGGCGTGCTCGAGCTTCGGGAATCCTTCAAGCCTCTGTGGGGGGTAAAGATGGGGGGAGAGAAGTCGGGGCACCCAGCCACATGCGTCATCCCCGCCAACTGCGTCGAGGCTGCCCCAAATCGGTACCCCTTCTTTGTCGACTATTTTTCCTGCGGGCTTTGTCCTCCCTTCTCCGATTTCTTCAGCGACATCATGCACACCTTTGGCTTCAGCCTCTTGGATTTTACCCTGAATGCGGTGGCGTGTATGGCCCTTTTTGGGCACCTCTGCGAGGGTTTTGCTGGAGCGCACCCCAACACGGCGCTCTTCCGCCATTACTTCCCTCGAATCCAGACGGGAGGCGCCATTTCGGGTTGCATCGCCTGGATCCCAAGATCCAAGGGAGCGTACCCGGATGGCGCCATGAAGGATAGGTGGGAAGAATGGCGGGGCCGGTGGTGCTGGATCGAGGAGAAGGACCCGCTGACGTTCTGCGAAGTTCGCCGGGCGCCGCCGGTCCGTAGAGGCGATTGGAGCGACGTCGACGCCGACGACGAGATGCTCATGGTCGCCACCACTAGGATCCTTCGGCTCACCGAGGCCGGGCTCACCCTTGAGATGATCGGGGCGGACTTCATCCGCTGCCGGATCGCCCCACTGCATAACAAGGGGAGGCCAGCCTGGCTCTTCACGAACCCCGCCGACATCATGCGGCTTCGCCCTGGCCTCGACCACAACTTCACGGTGATGGGGCATGCCCATTTCTGCCAGCGGCTCTTCCAGCTCGATGTGGGCCATGACAGCGAGGTCAAGCGGACCGGCAAGGTCGCGAGGGCCGCCGCGAAGGCTGGCAAGGTCTTCAAGGGGCCTTTGTTCAAGCTGTCGGCGGGAGTGGTCCCGCTGTGCAACAATTCGCGACGGACCGAGATCATCGCCATGATGCCGGACTGCAAGGTGCACGGCCCTGACCCGAGCTAGAAGGAGCCGGAGGATGTCGAAGTGCAGCAGTTCTTTGACACTCTGCATGAGGGGTACATCAACGCCGACGCCGAGCGGCTGCTCGTCCAGGACACCACCCAGGTGGAACTGGACTACATTGCCGCCAGGGCGAGGGAGGCGCAGTTTGCCGAGGAGGCCGACAGTGCTGGTGGTGTGGAGGACAAGACCGCGACGGCCGCGGAGGAGGAGGAGCTTGCCCGGTGGGCGGCGGCCGCCGGGGAAGCCAGCAGCACCGGCCCTGAGGCTCCTCTAGTTGAGGAAGCGGCCGACGAGTCGTCGGAAGAGGAGGCCGGGGCCATTGACCCTCGGGCCACGAGGAGAGGGTGAGTCCTGCGGCGGGCCACCTCCAGCGAGCCGGTGCGGCCCGTCAGGGCCGCAGCGCGGCCAAAGTCCCTAGAGGAGGCTGTGCGTCAGACGAGGGCCGCGGCAGCGAAGAAGGTGGTGAAGGCCGCGACAGCGAGGAAGAAGGCATCTACTCCTTCTCCGCCCAGGCGCACGCAGACTCTGCCCTCCTCTCCTCCTCCGGCAGATGCCGATGCAGGGGTCACTTTTGACTACGGATCCCTCAGCTCGAGGAGGAAGAGGAAAGCAGCAGAGGAGGAGGCGGACGACGAGTAAGTATCTGGCTCCTTCCCGTCATCTCTGCCTCTTCAATATGTGTTGCTTGTCTTGACTCGCTTTCATCTTGGCAGGGACGTGGAGACGCTGGCCCAGAGGGTGAAGAGGGCCAAACCCTCGGTGGGCGGCCAGCCCCCGGCTGGTACTTCAAGGGCGCTGAGGGAGTCCTGGATTAGGGGGTCCTCGGATGGCCGGATTATATACTTTAGCCGGACTGTTGAACTATGAAGATACAAGATTGAAGACTTCGTCCTGTGTCCGGATGGGACTCTCCTTGGCGTGGAAGGCAAGCTTGGCGATACGGATATGTAGATCTCCTCCCTTGTAACCGACTCTGTGTAACCCTAGCCCCCTCCATGTCTATATAAACCGGAGGGTTTAGTCCGTAGGACAACAACAATCATACCATAGGCTAGCTTCTAGGGTTTAGCCTCTACGGTCTCGTGGTAGATCAACTCCTGTAATACTCATATCATCAAGATCAATCAAGCAGGAAGTAGGGTATTACCTCCATCGAGAGGGCCCGAACCTGGGTAAACATTGTGTCCCCTGTCTCCTGTTACCATCCACCTTAAACGCACAGTTCGGGACCCCCTACCCTAGATCCGCCGGTTTTGACACCGACATTGGTGCTTTCATTGAGAGTTCCATTGTGCCGTCACCGTAAGGCTTGATGGCTCCTTCAATCATCGGCAACGATGCGATCTAGGGTGAGGTTTTCCTCCCCGGACAGATCTTCGTATTCGGCGGCTTCGTACCGCGGGCCAATTCGCTTGGCCATCTGGAGCAGATCGAAAGCTATGCCCCTGGCCATCAGGTCAGATTTGGAAACTTGAACTACACTGCTGACATCCGCGGAGACTTGATCTTCGACGGATTCGAGCCCATGTCAGCTGCGCCGCATGATCACGACGAGCATGATTTAGCTCTGCCGTCGGACAGTGTTCGGGAGATCACACCTGCAACTACTCCGGCCCTTAATCCGAAACAAGTTGCGCCATCCGAGGACGGGTGGATGGACCCCGCACTCTCAGTGGCGATAGAGCCGAATACTGACTTCACCCCTTACGAGATTCGTGTTGCCGAACCATTGGATTCGTCCCCGGCCACGGGCTCCGAGCCGCCTGCGTCCGTGCCTATGGAATCCGATTGGGCACCAATCATGGAGTTTACCTCCGCGGATATCTTTCAGCACTCGCCTTTTGGCGATGTGCTAAATTCATCAAGGTCTCTCTCCTTGTCAGGAGAACCTTGGCCGAACTATGTCCGGCTAGAATGGGATGCGGACGACGAAGAAATTCGCTCCCTACCCACCACCCACTTAGTAGCCACTGTCGACGATTTAACCGACATGCTCGACTTCGACTCCGAAGACATCGACGGTATGGACGACGATGCAGGAGACGAATAGGAACCACCACCCACAGGGCGCTGGACCGCCACCTCATCATATGATATATACATGGTGGATACCCCCAAAGAAGGCGATGGCGATAAGACAGCGGAGGATGACCCCTCCAAGAAGCAACCCAAGCATCGACGTCAGCGGGGCCGCTCTAAGTCCCGCCATAGCAAAAGTAGTGATACCGGCACAAGAGACAATAACACTCCGGATAGTGCCGAAGACGACGACAATCCCCTCCAGCCAGATTTAGAGCGGGAGGATGAACAAGCTAGCCCTCCAGAACAGGCAGCAGATGGAGAAACGGAGGATGACAATTACATGCCTCTCTCCGAAGACGAGGTGAGCCTCGGCGACGAAGAATTTATCGTGCCTGAGGATCCCGTCGAGCAGGAGCGCTTCAAGCGCCGGCTTATAGCCACAGCAAATAGCCTGAAGAAAAAGCAACAACAGCTTCGAGCTGATCAAGATTTGCTAGCAGACAGATGGACCGAAGTCCTTGCGGCCGAGGAATACGAACTCGAACGCCCCTCCAAGAGTTACCCAAAGCGCAGGTTGCTACCCCGACTCGAGGAGGAAGCATTAAAACCAACGTCACCAGCGTATGATGCGGCTGATCGGCCACCTCGTGGCCGAGACAGAGAGGCATATCAGCCCGAAGTCCAGACCGCACCCCGCCGCCGTTCAACCAAAAACACCAAGGCCCGGGGCAACACGCGGGACCTGCGAGACGTATTGGAAAACAAAGCAGGGCATACAAGATCGATCTACGGATCACGGGGTCGCGCCCCAACGCGAGACGATGATCGTCACGCCGGATATACCAAAAGCAAATCCGGCCGGGCCGAATACAGCAGACAAGACTCGTATGAACTGCGTCGTGATATAGCCCGGCACAGAGGCGCCGCACACCCCCTATGCTTCACTGATGAAGTAATGGATCACGAATTCCCAGAGGGTTTTAAACCCGTAAATATTGAATCATATGATGGTACAACAGACCCCGCGGTATGGATCGAGGACTTCCTCCTCCACATCCACATGGCTCGCGGTGATGATCTACATGCCATCAAGTACCTCCCACTAAAACTCAAAGGACCAGCTCGGCATTGGCTGAATAGCTTGCCAGCAGACTCCATTGGCAGTTGGGAGGATTTGGAAGATGCATTCCTTGACAACTTCCAGGGTACTTATGTGCGGCCACCAGATGCTGATGACTTGAGCCATATAATTCAGCAGCCAGGGGAATCGGCCAGGAAATTCTGGACCAGGTTCCTAACTAAGAAAAACCAAATTGTCGACTGTCCGGATGCAGAGGCCTTAGCGGCATTCAAGCATAACATCCGTGACGAGTGGCTCGCCCGGCACCTCGGCCAGGAGAAGCCGAAGTCTATGGCAGCCCTCACGACACTCATGACCCGCTTTTGCGCGGGCGAGGATAGCTGGCTGGCTCGCAGCAACAACACATCAAGGAATCCGGGCACTTTAGATACCAAAGATAATAACGGCAGACCACGTCGTAACAGACATAAGCGCCGCAACAACGGCGATAACGCCGAAGATACGACAGTCAATGCCGGATTCAGTGGCTCTAAACCCGGTCATCGGAAAAAGCCATTCAAAAGAAGTACTCCGGGCCCGTCCAGTTTGGACCGCATACTCGATCGCTCGTGTCAAATCCACGGCACCCCCGATAAGCCAGCCAATCACACCAACAGAGAATGCTGGGTGTTCAAGCAGGCCGGCAAGTTGAATGCCGAAAACAAGGACAAGGGGCTGCATAGCGATGACGAGGAGGAGCCCCGGCCGCCGAACACGGGAGGACAGAAGAGGTTCCCCCCCACAAGTGAAGACGATGAACATGATATACGCAACCCACATTCCCAAGAGGGAACGGAAGCGTGCACTAAGGGACGTCTATGCGATGGAGCCTGCCGCCCCAAAGTTCAACCCATGGTCCTCTTGTCCGATCACCTTCGATCGCAGGGACCACCCCACTAGTATCCGTCATGGCGGATCTGCCGCATTGGTCCTAGACCCCATCATTGACAGATTTCACCTCACTCGAGTCCTTATGGACGGCGGCAGCAGCCTGAACCTGCTCTATCAGGATACAGTGCGCAAAATGGGTATAGACCCCTCGAGGATCAAACCCACCAAAACCACCTTTAAAGGCGTCATCCCAGGTGTAGAGGCCCATTGCACGGGCTCAATCACACTGGAAGTGGTCTTCGGATCTCCGGACAACTTCCGAAGCGAGGAGTTAATCTTCGATATCGTCCCGTTCCGCAGTGGCTATCACGCACTGCTCGGGCGAACCGCATTTGCAAGATTCAATGCGGTACCACATTACGCATACCTCAAGCTCAAGATGCCAGGACCTAGGGGGTTATAACAGTCAATGGAAACACAGAACGCTCGCTCCGCACGGAGGAGCACACCGCGGCCCTCGCAGCAGAAGCACAAAGCAGCCTTTTAAGGCAAACCGCCAATTCGGCGATAAAGCCCCCGGACACCTTCAAGCGAGTCCGGAGTAACCTGCAACAGGATCGCCTGGCACGTTCAGAGCTCGCCTAGCAATTCGGCCTCCGTCCTAGTCCCAATCAAGCGACGAAATTTACGCCGCGCGTACATAATTACGCACTACAAATACCATGGGCATAGGCGGAGGCACGGCCAGGACACGTCCCACAATGCGGCTCAACCGCCCCAGGGGCTGTATACCTTTATAATTTTCTCTCTTTCAGGACCTTACTCTCTGGAAGCCCTTTTCGGCAGTCTGATTGCTGGACGCATTACGGGAAGGAAATACAAAGGAGGCAAGAAGCTAAGACGTACAAGGGAATCCCCAGGTGGTCTCTAATAACGATCGAAATACCTGTTTTAAATACCCATACGCAGCTTGCCCCTGGATAGGACATGTCAAATAGTCCTATTTTCTGCTTATTGCACTACTTGTATCCGTACGCTTTGACGTACTATTTAATAACAATGCGTAGCGTTTATTGCATTACCCTTCCTTTTTTCTTTCTCTTGTCTGCTTAATTACGACAGATTGCACCCGTACATTCTAGTACGACTAGTACGCCAGGGGCTTCAGTATACCCCATAATACGGCGTGAGAAGTCCGAACACTTTCGACAGTGCGGCACCCCGAACTTATAGCATTATATGCATCAGCTCCGAATCATGTCTTGGGTCAATAGTTGGGTTTGCCCGGCTCCCATGTTTTGGTACCTTACGTTCCGCAAAATCGGCTAAGGTAGCGCTGGGAGAACTACTGCGATTGTGTCCCGGTTCTTCCGGACGAGCACCTCAGTAGAGAAAGCCGAAAACTGACTGTCATGATGAGGCGAGAGCTGGTCGCTGTTCGAGAGGTCTCAAGTCCTTAAAGACTTTTTCCGCTTCGGGCGAGGAGTCGGCCTTGCCCGACTTAGGCGTATATAGCGCCCCAAATTCGGCCTTCCGAATACTAGGGGCTTCGCCAAAATTTAAAATTGTAGACTTCTATGGCTAAGTGAGGGTGATAAAGCTTTATAGTCCGATTGCCTGGTTCGCTGTGCTGAACACCTCCTTCGAAGGACCCAAAATTGGGATAAAGAGTGTTCAGGTTTATCCCGAACACCCCAGTACTAGTTACATGGGGGCAGAAGCCGACGACTGGCCAACCCTCAGATTTCATAAACGGCCGCACAGAAGGTAATATTTTAAATTAACAAGCGTTGCATAGCGCAAATGAACTCGTTTCACATTACAGGATCACATGAGTACGTTCATTCAAATATTACATCTTAGCACATTCCTCCGCCACAAGGCGGGAACCCTTCAGGACACTGTCATAATACATTTCGGGGTGGCGATGCTCCTTGCCTTCCGGCGGCCCCTCCTTCACCAGCTTTACGGCGTCCAGCTTCGCCCAGTGCACCTTCGCCCGGGCAAAAGCCCTGCGCGCACCCTCGATGCAGACGGACCGCTTTATGACTTCAAGCCGTGGGCAGGCATTCACAAGCCGCCTCACCAGACCGAAGTAGCTGTCAGGCAGGGGATCGCCAGGCCACATCCGGACTATAAGACCCTTCATGGCCTGTTCGGCCGCCTTGTGGAGCTCGACCAGTTGCTTCAGCTGGTCGCTCAAGGGCATTGGGTGTTCGGTCCCAGTATACTGAGACCAGAACAACTTCTCCGTCGAGCTCCCCTCCTCAGCCCGGTAAAACTCCGCGGCATCCAACACACTGCGGGGAAGATCTGCGAACGCTCCTGGAGAGCTCCGAACTCGGGTAAGTAAAAGGAAAGTTTCCTTCACATGCTTGCTTTGCATAATGAATGCCTTACCCGCTGCTATCTTCTTAACCGCCTCAATCTCCTGGAGGGCCTTGTGGGCTTCAGCCTTGGCGTTTTGTGCGCTTTCGAGGGCCTTCGCAAGCTCGGACTCTCGCGTCTTAGAGTCAAGCTCCAAGGACTCGTGTTTTTTGGCGAGAGCCTGGAGCTCTTGCTGCACCTCGCCTACCCGGGCTTCTTGCTTTTCTCGCTCGATGCGCTCCTTGGCCGCTTTGTCTTCGGCCTCGGACAGCGCCTTCTTCAGGGTCGCCACTTCGGTCGTGGCCCCTGGCAAATTCATGATGATCCTATTATTTTACAACCAAATTTCTTTTTAATATATAGACAGGGTATCGCTTACCTTTGTTCTCTTCGAGCTGCCTCTTGGTAAGGCCGAGCTCTTCCTTGGACCGCTCAAGGTCCTGCTTCAGTGCAGCGACCTCCGCAGTACGTGCGGCAGCGGCCAGCAGTGAAGCCTGCATATGCACATAGACATATTCTGATTAGACTCCTGAGTCATTATTTGATCCTCTATTCGGCCTTTCTTCGCGAACGCCAAACAGAGCATCAGGGGCTACTGTCTATGCGGTAATATTTTCCTATAATTTGATTACTTACCTGAAAGCCTGTTAGGAGGCTGGCACAAGCTTCAGTTAGTCCGCTTTTGGCGGACTGAACCTTCTCGATCACCGCACTCATGATAGTGCGGTGCTCTTCGTCGATGGAAGCGCCGCGAAGCGCTTCCAGCAAGTTGTCCGGTGCCTCTGGATGGACAGAGGCCACCGGCACGGGCGGCTTGCCCCTCTTAACGGGGGTCGCCTGACAGAGTCCGGAACCACTGGAGGTTCCGGCGCAGTGTTCGGCTGGAGGCCGAATTCGGAGCCCATGGGAGTCTTGCTCCCTTTGCGCCCAGGGTCTGGAATGTCGCCTCGAGGCGCCTCCAGGACTACGTCCCCTCGGCTCGGTGCCCTTTGAGACAACACCTCGACGTTGTCCGTAGGGCGAGGGGTGGAGGCGGTCGGAAGTGAATCGCTATTCATATCCGACGGGTCCAAAGAACCATCCGACGAAGATACGTCGATATGGGCTCGGGACGGACTGCATAATCATGTTCGGCGTGATGAGAAGCAGTGCAATAAAACATACCATGAATTACTATGGTATCCGGATACTTACGACTTCGCCAGGGGCTTGTCCCTGGGCAACCACTCGTCGTCACTGTAGGCGGCCGTCGTGGAGCAGTCCGGGAGGAGGGTCCTTCCCTTCTTGGACCCTTAGGCCTCCCCGGATGGGGCGGCCTTCCTTTTCTTGTCTCCCCCGGCTGGGGGGGAGAACTTTCCTCTTCCTCCTCCTCGTTTTCGTGGGAGGAGTGCGCCTCGGAGTTTTCGGACGATGAGTCCGATATAACCTTGCGCCGGAGACCCTTCCGGGTCCCCGTGGCCTTCTTCTTGGCCTTCTTCACCGGCACCTCGTAAGGCGCCGGAACCAGCATCTCCGTTAGGAGAGCATCTGTTGGATCCTCAGGCAGGGGGGCTGGGCAATTGATCTGCTCCGCTGTCTCTACCCAGTCCTGTTAATGGCATGGAGGCTTAGATCCCGCACATGATTAAACTGGGGAAAATAAACATCCTGTGAGATATAAAAAACTTACCGGATTGGCATGGCGCTTTGCGCTGAGTCCGCGGTCCTCGGTAAGGGGAGGAGGTACCTCGGCGCCCTTGAACAGCACCTTCCAGACGTCCTTGTGCGTCGTGTCGAAGAGCTCTCGCAGCGTCTGGTGCTCGGCCGGGTCGAACTCCCACAAATTGAATGCCCGTCGTTGACACGGGAGGATCCGGCGGAAGAGCATGACCTGGACCACGTTGACAAGCTTGATTTTCTTGCTCATCATGTTTCTGATGCATTTCTGGAGTCCGGTCAGCTCCACCGATGAACCCCAGGACAGGCCCTTCTCTTTCCAGGAGGTGAGCCGCGTGGGGATTCCGGATCGGAATTCGGGGGCCGCCACCCAGTTGGTGTCGCGCGGCTCGGTGATGTAGAACCACCCCGATTGCCACCCCTTTATGGTCTCCACATAGGAGCCTTCGAGCCAGGTGACATTAGGCATTTTGCCCACCATGGCGCCTCCGCACTCCGCTTGCTGGCCGACCACCACCTTCGGTTTAACATTGAAGGTCTTCAGCCACAGGCCGAAGTGGGGCCTGATGCGGAGGAAGGCCTCGCACACGACGATAAACGCCGAGATGTTGAGGATGAAATTGGGGGCCAGATCGTGAAAATCCAGCCCGTAGTAGAACATGAGCCCGCGGACAAACGGGTGGAGGGGAAATCCCAGTCCGCGGACAAAGTGGGTAAGGAAAACCACCCTCTCATGGGGTTCGGCGTAGGGATGATCTGCCCCGCATCTGGCAGCCGGTGTGCGATGTCCGCGGCCAGATATCCGGCTCCCCGTAGCTTTGTGATGTTCTCCTTCGTGACGGAGGAGACCATCCACTTGCCTCCCGCTCCGGACATGCTTGGAGTGGTTTGAGGGAAAAACGCGAACTTGGGTGCTGGAGCTCGAGTGCGCAAGAATGGATGAGCAAGGAGGAAGAAGGCGTGGGTAAAAAGAGGAATCCTTGTCCCTTTATAGGGCGGAGGAAACTATACGCCTCCCCACCTGCCTAGTAAAACTCGCTTATTCCCCAAGCGCCGTAATTGATGGAGCGGTTGGGTTACCCACATCCGTATTGATGAGAATCCCGTGATAAGGGGACACGATCTCTGCTTCGACAAGACGTGCCAAGAAAACCGCCTCGCAATACGTGCAGTAGCTGGTTGAGAAAAACGGTTCGAATAATGACCGGGCCGTGGTATGATGTCATGCTGCCAAACGTGTCAGCAGATTAGATTTGTGGAAATATTATTCTCTCTACGGTGGTATGTGGAACTTGTTTTGCAGAGCCGGACACTATCCTTGTGTTCAAGATCTTCTATGGAGTATTCGGAGGAAGAACCCGCCTTGCAATGCCGAAGACAAATCTGCGCGCCGGACTCATCGTCATTGAAGCCTGGTTCAGGGGCTACTGAGGGAGTCCTGGATTAGGGGGTCCTCGGACGGCCGGACTATATACTTTAGCCGGACTGTTGGACTATGAAGATACAAGATTGAAGACTTCGTCCCGTGTCCGGATGGGACTCTCCTTGGCGTGGAAGGCAAGCTTGGCAATATAGATATGTAGATCTCCCCCCTTGTAACCGACTCTGTGTAACCCTAGCCCCCTCCGGTGTCTATATAAACCGGAGGGTTTAGTCCGTAGGACAACAACAATCATACAATAGGCTAGCTTCTAGGGTTTAGCCTCTACGGTCTCGTGGTAGATCAACTCTTGTAATACTCATATCATCAAGATCAATCAAGCAGGAAGTAGGGTATTACCTCCATCGAGAGGGCCCGAACCTGGGTAAACATTGTGTCCCCTGTCTCCTGTTACCATCCACCTTAAACGCACAGTTCGGGACCCCCTACCCTAGATCCGCCGGTTTTGACACCGACAGGCTCCCATGGCGTCGGCTGCAGGAGGAGAGAGACAGAAAGATTAGAGAGGAGAGAGAGCCCTGGGAAGGAGAAAGGAGAGCAGGGCGGTGCGAGGCTGGCCTGGATGCCGGTGGGGCTCCGACGAGGTGACACGAGGAGATGGGGTCGCCGGCGAGGTCAGGCCGCAGAGAGCCTGTGCGGGAGGCGCTCGGGAGCGAGGGCTCCTCCCTCGGGAGCAAGGCATCGACATGCAGGCATCGTCGGGGAGATCCGGGCCAAGATGGGCTCGGGTGGGCTTCCCACGGGCTTGGCGGGCCTGCGGCTGGTGGAGGTGGGAGATTGGCGGTGGGGAGGCGACGTGGCGAGGCCAGATCGGCCGCGGGCGGTGCTGGGTGGCGGCGCAGCCAATGGCTACGCGCCAAGTGGTGGGACGAGGTGGCCGACTAGATTTGGTGGGGTTCGGGGAGGCTGAGTAGGTGGCGGCGGGAGGATCCCGAGGCTGGAGGTTAGGGGAGGGTTAGACTAGGGATTGTCGAAAAATGGACTAGGGGTGTTTTATAGGGTAGGGGCTAGGGTTAGGGTGGTTTTGGGGCTTTCGGAGCCCTCCGATCACGATCCGACGGATCCGATCGAGGGGGAGGATAGTGGGCTGGTTGTGGGCTGTGTGGAAGGGGTTGGGCTGAGGGGAGAGAAGAGAAGTGCGGCTCGACATGGGTTTCCGGATACCGAAAACGTCCGACGAATAGACCGGCTATAGTGCCGCTATAATTATTTGTTGGGTCATCAAACGGACTCGGAATGTGATGAAACTTGGCATGCAGTCTTCCAACAACATAACAACACCGCACGCCAACTCTCAACCTATTCTCAGAACATTTTTATCCTACTTATAGAATAATATTTCGGAGGTGCCGCGGGCACGTGCGAGTGTGAATGGTCTCGGAACGGACAACAGAGAGAACTAGGAGACCCGTACGGATGCAAGTTTTGAAAAACATGCAGATGAAATGCACATGATGACATGGCAAAGTGCAACACAAGCGGATGGCATGGCAATGATGGCGAATAACTGGAAGACATCTGGCGCATCGGTCTCGGGGCGTTACAACTCTCCTCCACTAACAGAAGATCTTGTACCGAGATCTTAGAAATGAAGCGGAAGATAAAAGGATGATGAAAAAGAAAAGATAGGGAGATGAACAAGAAATCCCGAAGAAGAGAATCGACTGAAGAGGACTCATCCTGACGTTGAACTTGAGAATACGCCAGAAAAATTAGAAGAGTTAGGTAAGATCCTGGGAATAAACCTGTGGGTTAGGGCCCACTGAAAAGAAAACACCGTTGCAAACGATTGAGGAATATATGATGCACTCGATTAAATGGTAAGAGGCAAACGAGCAAGGGAAAACTTGAGCCAAGGAAATTAATATGAACAACGTCGAAAACTGGAACTGGATACCCCAGATAAGAAAAGGAGGTGAAGAATGTCGAACGAGACGAGAATTCACCGGTTGAAAATAATCTGGTGAAGAATGGATAGACTTTGCATTAGTAGAATGGATAATGGATTCAAGACTTCGGACTCCATGAAGAAAAGGGTGGGTGGGTGGGAAAAGGAAAAACAACTTTGGATGGGGAAATAATGTCGTTGAGAAAGAACTGAGGATTGATCTTGCCAAAAACGAAGAGGACCGAACCAACCTGACGAGAAATGCACTGGGAAAAGAGCTGACAACGAACGAAAACACTTGCGTGATCCAAAAGAAATTTGAATGGGAAGAGTAGAAGAAGCAAAATACCTAGGTCAGAATTCCTCACCAGAGCAACGAAGGGGATGAGGAGTAAAAATAATTCCTACTCTCCGATATAACTAGACTCTGAAATAGTTTTCTTCTAGACTCGACAACAGCCAAACTACGACCAATCAAGGGGGCTCCTATGGTCGGTCGAAGCTTTGATACCAACTTGTCACGCCCAATATGCGATCCTATCCGAGAGGAAATGGAAGGTCCCGCCAAGGATAGAGCCGCACATTGAAGACGCTTTGCAAGGTGGATATCATTACATCGTACCATTACATAATAGTTGGGGATACATGCAAAAGCATAGAATTGCCACATGAATACATCAAACATCATACAGAAGAGTAGCATCCGACTACGGATGAAACACAAACGAAAAACTCAAAGGACATCCACCCTGCTAGCCCAGGCTGCCGACCAGGAACGTATCCCCTGACCGAAGAAGAAGTAGAAGAGGAACTCCAAAACAAGTAAACATCGCGCTTACGTCATGATCATCACATTACCTGTACCTGCAAATATTGTTGTAGTAATCTATGAGCCACGAGGACTCAGCAATCCCATTACCATGGGTATCAAGACTAGGAAAGCTTAACGGGTATGGAATGGAGAAGTGATGAGGTTGCAGCAGCACTAAGCATTGTATGGTGGCTAACTTACGAGTACAAGGGTAAGATGAGAAACTACACAAACAGTCACAAACTAGTCATGATCAAGAAGTGATCCTGAACTACTTACGTTCAAACATAACCCCACCATGTTCTCTTCTCGACTCACTTGAAAAGAGACAGTCACAGTTACATAGGCGGTTGGTGTATTTGAATTCAGATCTGGTGTCAAGTTCTCTACAACCGGATATTAAAAATCCCATCTGCCACATAACTGCGAGCACGAATTTCCAAAGTTTAAACCCTGCAGGGGTGTCCCAACTTAGTCCATCACAAACTCTCATGATCAATGGAGGAAAATCCTTCTCCTAGGACAACCCGATCAAGCTCGGAATCCCGGTTCACAAGACATTTCGACAAGGGTAAAACAAGTCCAGCAAGACCACCCGGTGCATCGATACCCTGATAGGATCCGCGCGTATCTCGTCCTCAGGACAACACCATCTGTGCGAAATGGACGTTAGCCTAAATACCATCGAGTTGCCCCGAGGCAGTACCGCCGACTGCTAGGTAGGTGGACCAACACTCATGAGGAGCACTGGCCCCGGGGGTTGATTAAGAGACCCCCGGGGCCGGCAGGTCCCTATGCAGGTTTTAGTTTTAATTAGGCAAATGGTGAAACCAATGTTGGGCCTTGCTGGAAGAGTTTTATTCAAAGCGAACTGTCAAGGGGGGCGCATAAACCCCAGCCGTGTTAGGAACACAAAATCAAGGAACATAACACCGGTATGACGAAAACAAAGGCGGCAAGAGTGGAACAAAACACCAGGCAAAAGGCCGAGCCTTCCACTCTTTACCAAGTATATAGATGCATTAATTAAATAATCGAAATTGTGATATCCCAAGATATCCATAATATCTATGTCCCCACATGGAACAACCTGCAACTACACCTGCAACTAGCAACACTATATAGAGGGGCTAATCAAAGCGGTAACATGGCCACACAACGGTTTTCTGGGATGGTGGAAAAAGTTAGAGGCTGTTTCATGGCATATTGGGAGGCTCGATAAACAAGTGGTAGGTAGCACGACATAGTGATAGCATCGAGACAACTAGCAAACCAAAGATAGTAGTGAGATCCAAGGTGACAATCATCTTGCATGAAATCTGTCTAGGAAGGAGATTGAGTCCATGAAGAATACGAACGGGCGTAGATGAACCAAGCGTAGTCGAACGAGCCCTCACCATCGCAATGAAACCGGGACTATCGAGAAAAGGCACAACCGGAAAGAAGCAAACAACATGGTGAACACACAACACATAAACACGACATGATGCTCATCCAAGTATGATGCATGACAAGGCTACATGATGCTACTCATGGCACGAGATGATGCATACAAGAACCCCAGATCAAAGCAAGTTTAAATGAGGCCGGGAACAACACATAACAATTTCGGAAACTCCGCGTAAGCAAATTTCGAAATTGGTCCAGATCTGAATAACACATTAGGTTGAAGTTGTTAAACAGCAATTTAATATGCACCCGTATGATCTACACGTTTTTCTAATCAAGTTACATACAAAGTTCAATTAATTTGGAGCTACGGCCTAGAAGATATGAGCAAAACAAGTTAAACATGGCATTGATGGAAATGCAAGCAAAACACAATCACAAACACTCCAAAACATGGACACAACATGGCATGATGAAACTACATGCAAAACCAAGCAAGTTTCATATAGAGCATGCTCAAAACGGAGCAACGGTTCAACACATACACTCAGAACAAGATAGAACAACAATCTGCCTAATAACAACTAGACACTTTGCAATCATCAAAACAACATGCTACAGGAACCATATAAGCACAAACTTGCCACACACTTCAATTACAGATTACATACTTCTAATATTATTAAGGTTTAGGTTTATAGGCATCAAGATTAAACCAATATAATTAAAGCAAGAAGCAACTTTATAACACAGATTAGGACGGAACAAAACTAGACATATACATGAGCAGAGTTAATTTGATGGCATATTGGAGGCATGAAACAATGATGTTAAATTGCATGAACATGGCATAAAAAGGTATAGCATGCTAGTACATATCATGGAGCTCAAATAACACAGCATGGAACATATATAGGAGCAATACGTTCCTGGCATTCATCAAGACAAGATGCAAACATGAAATAGTAGATTCTCAGACTTGGTGAAAATCTGGGAATGCAACCAGGAACATTATGATGCTGATTTGGAGCCACATAACAAAAAGAATAGCAATTTTAGTAATTATGAAAAAGACATGGGCATGTATTAGACATGGCATACTTTAACTTACTCCATGGGGACAACTCCATATGATGTATAGATAAATTACAATGAGCTTTGCAAAATGGAACATGTTGTTAACAGACTGATAGTTATATTTTTAAGAAATTTGAGAGCATGACAAGAACAAGCTACATTATGCTATTAGTGCAAAAAAGGGCATGTATGGATCGAGCATAACATGGTCTTCAAAACATGGTTACTGAAAATCTCCAAAATATGCAAAGATTTGATGGTAGGATCAAGCAAACATGGCATCACAATATAACAGTTTCAGAAGACAGAAATTACTAAGTCTCTGAAAACAGCAAACAGTGAGTAGGCCACTTTGCAAGCTTATAGCACTCACATCAGTACCTATCATGTCATGAAATAAATACTAACAACAAGAGGACATGATAATGCACTAAACACATTTTGACAAGATGCTCATACGGTGCATGCATTAAATCACACAAAAATAACAGAAGGCAGGTTGTAACAGTTTTTAGCAGTTAACAACAACATGCACTATTGCAACAGAGATTAACATGGAAAGATGCTTACTAACATGAATTCCAAGCACACCATCATGCAGAGCATGAAGAGAAGAACAGTGTCATATAAAGAACATCACCATAGGACCAACATGCACAAACTTATGATCATATCAAGATGCTTAAATAATGTTGGATATCAGGGACTGGGCGTTGAATAACTATTACGTGTACAGGGCGGAGAACAGGGGCTGCTCACCATGGGCTTCAGCCCAGTCGGTGAAGGGCCTGCAGAGCGGGCTGGCGGATCAGGGCGGGGCCAAGGTAGGTCGCGGCTGGGCCGGCCGACGCGGGGCCCACGCAGAGGGTCGATGCGGTCAACGGCGTAGGCGGGATCGAGCGGAGCTCGATGCAGGCGAGCAGGCGGTTCCGGGCCGATGGTAGGAGGTCACTGGCGTGGCGGAGAGCACGGGATCCGGCGGATCCGGAGGAGGGCGAGGCCGTGGACCCGTTCCCGACACTGGAATGGTGGCCGGGTGCATCGGTGGCGGAGCTCGGAACTCGGTTCCCATGGCAGTGGCTGCAGGACGAGAGAGATAGAGAGATTACAGAGGAGAGAGCCCTGGGAGGGAGGAAGGAGAGTGGGGCGGTGCTATGCTAGCATGGATGCCAGTGGGGCTCCGTATAGGCGGCGCGAGGAGATGGGGTTGCCGGCGAGGTCGGGCGGCAGAGAGCCGGCGCGAGAGGCGCTCGGGAGCGAGAGCTCCTCCCTCAAGAGCAAGGCAGCGACGTACGGGCAGAGGCGGGGAGATCCGGGCCCAGATGGGCTCGGGCGGGCTTCCCGCTGGCTTGGCGGGCCTGCAGCTAGTGGAGGTGGGAGATTGGCAGTGGGGAGGCGACGTGATGAGCGGGCAGCGCTGGGTGGCGGCGTAGCCAATGGCTACACGCCAAGTGGCGGGACAAGGTGGCCGGCTGGATTTGGTGGGTTTCGGGGAGGCTGAGCAGGTGGCGGCGGGAGGATCCCGAGGCTAGAGGTTAGGGGAGGGTTAGACTAGGGTTTGTCCAAAAATGGACTAGGGGGTGTTTATATAGGGTAGGGGCTAGGGTTAGGGGGTTTTGGGGGGTTTCGGAGCCCTCCAGTCGCGATCCAATCGAGGGGGAGGATAGTGTGCTGGTTGTGGGCTGTGTAGAAGGGTTTGGGCTGAGGGAAGAGAAGAGAAGTGCGGCCCGGCATGGGTTTCAGGATACCGAAAATGTCCGACGAATAGACCGGCAATAGTGTCACTATAGTTATCCGTTGGGGCATCAAACGGACAACGAATGCGATGAAACTTTGCAGGCAGTTTACCAAAAACATAACAACACCGCATGCCAACTCTCAAGCCATTCCGAGAACTTTTTTATCCCACTTATGAAATAATATTTCGGAGGTGCCACGTGCGTGTGGGAGTGTGTATGGGCTCGGATCGGACAACAGGGAGAACTAGGAGACCCGGACGGATGCAAGTTTCGAAAAACATGCAGATGAAATGCACATGATGACATGGAAAAGTGCAACCCACAAGCAGATGACATGGCAATGACGGCGAATAACTGGAAGACATCTGGAGCATCGGTCTCGGGGCGTTACAACATTGAAGGAAAAGAATGAAGAGACATCTCAAGAATAAAATGGAGATTTGAGAATTTGGTGGCTGTGTGAAAAAAAGGGTGGGAGGATGGGAAAACTAAGAATTGAGCTTGCAATTATTGAAAGTTTCCAATTATCTTGAAGAGAAGCACGCCGGTTGGAAAAGAATTCCCATGACAATCTCGATAAACCAGAAGGATTAACACTCTCATAGAAATATGAGAACATTACTTAGGAAAGAGGTATGGAATCAACACTTGACCTCGAAGCAACTTGAATACCACAACCAAAACAAAACAAAAAAATTGGCTTGCAAAATAAGCTGGAAACAAATACATAACCCCGCAATTTTCTGGTTATGCAATCTGGTCTAACTGATACAAGGAGCAAAAATCATCACACAACTCCTAGCATAATTCTATGCTCCAAATGTATCACATCCGTCAGCACCTAATCAAGAAAACCTCAGAAACTCATGTACCTCCGACCTTCAAAAAACAACAGCTATACTAGTCATGGCAGTACTCCCGTATTCACTCGCTAGTAGTGGGCGGCGTCGAGGCTATCTGACCACTAAGAGTATAGAAGCGTTTTCGATGTCAGCGTCCTCTGGTATTCCAGAACTAAAACGACAACGAATGTGACAAGAACCCCTTGGAGCTCAATGATACGTCTATTTTGCATCATGTTTACCTACTATTATTTACTATGTTTTATGCATGATAATGCTTTTTGGAGTAAATCTAATGCCTTTCCTCTCATAATTTGCAAGGTTTACACAAAGAAGGAGAATACCAGCAGCTAGAATTCTGGACCTAGAAAAGCTATGTCAGAGTTACCTATTCTGCACATCTCCAAATGAGCTAAAACTTTACAGAGAATTATTTTGGAATAATAGAAAAATACTGGAGCAAATAACTAAGGGACGAGGCCCACCAGGTGGGCACAACCCAGCAGGGTGCACAAGGCCCCTAGGCGCGCCCTGGTGGGTTGTGCCCTCCTCGGCCCACCTTCGGCGCCCCTCTTCTGGTATATAAGTCATTTTGACCTAGAAAAAAAATAAGGAGAGGACTTTTAGGATGAAGCGCCGCCGTCTCGAGGCGGAACTTGGGCAGGAGCACTTTTGCCCTTCGGTGGAGCGATTCTGCCGGGGGAACTTCCCTCCCGGAGGGCGAAATCATCATCATCATCATCACCAACAACTCTCCCATCTTGGGCAGGGCAATCTCCATCAACATCTTCAATAGCGCCATCTCCTCTTAAACCCTGGTTCATCTCTTGTGTTCAATCTTTGCACCGAAACCTTAGATTGGTGCTTCTGGGTGACTAGTAGTGTTGATTACATCTTGTAGTTGATTACTATATGGTTTATTTGGTGGAAGATTATATGTTCAGATCCATTATGCAATTTAATACCCTTATGATATTGAGCATGATTATCATTTGTGAGTAGTTACTTTTGTTCTTGAGGTCATGGGAGAAATCTTGTTGCAAGTAATCATGTGAACTTGATATGTGTTCGATATTTTGATGGTATGTATGTTGTGATTCCCTTAGTGGTGTCATGTGAACGTCCACTACATGACACTTCACCATATTTGGGCCTAAGGGAATGCATTGTGGAGTAGCTATTAGATTATGGGTTGCTAGAGTGACGGAAGCTTAAACCCTAGTTTATGCGCTACTTCGTAAGGGACCGATTTGGATCCAAAAGTTTAATGCTAGGGTTAGATTTTATATTAATACTTTTCTCGTAGTTGTGGATGCTTGCGAGTGGGTTAATCATAAGTAGGAGGTTTGTTCAAGTAAGAACAGCACCTAATGAAGAAAACCTCGGAAACTCATGTACCTCAGACCTTCAAAAAACAACAGCTATGCTAGTCATGGCAGTACTCCCGTATTCACTCGCTAGTAGTGGGCGGCGTCGAGGCTATCTGACCACTAAGAGTATAGAAGCGTTTCCGATGTCAGCGTCCTCTAGTATTCCAGAACAGAAACGACAACGAATGTGACAAGAACCCCTTGGAGCTCAATGATACGTCTATTTTGCATCATGCTTACCTACTATTATTTACTATGTTTTTATGCATGATAATGATTTTTGGAGTAAATCTAATGCCTTTTCTCTCATAATTTGCAAGGTTTACACAAAGAAGGAGAATACCAACAGCTAGAATTCTGGACCAGGAAAAGCTATGTCAGAGTTACCTATTATACACATCTCCAAATGAGCTAAAACTTTACAGAGAATTACTTTGGAATAATAGAAAAATACTGGAGCAAATAACTAAGGGAGGAGGCCCACCAGGTGGGCACAACCCACCAGGGTGCACAAGGCCCCCAGGCGCGCCCTGGTGGGTTGTGCCCTCCTCGGCCCACCTCCGGCGCCCCTCTTCTGGTATATAAGTCATTTTGACCTAGAAAAAAAATAAGGAGAGGACTTTTAGGATGAAGCGCCGCCGTCTCGAGGCGGAACTTGGGCAGGAGCACTTTTGCCCTTCGGCGGAGCGATTCTGTGGGGGAACTTCCCTCCCGAAGGGCGAAATCATCATCATCATCATCATCACCAACAACTATCCCATCTTGGGCAGGGCAATCTCCATCAACATCTTCAATAGCACCATCTCCTCTTAAACCCTGGTTCATCTCTTGTGTTCAATCTTTGCATCGAAACCTTAGATTGGTGCTTCTGGGTGACTAGTAGTGTTGATTACATCTTGTAGTTGATTACTATATGGTTTATTTGGTGGAAGATTATATGTTCAGATCCATTATGCTATTTAATACCCTTCTGATCTTGAGCATGATTATCATTTGTCAGTAGTTACTTTTGTTCTTGAGGTCATGGGAGAAATCTTGTTGCAAGTAATCATGTGAACTTGATATGTGTTCGATATTTTGATGGTATGTATGTTGTGATTCCCTTAGTGGTGTCATGTGAACGTCCACTACATGACACTTCACCATATTTGGGCCTAAGGGAATGCATTATGGAGTAGCCATTAGATTATGGGTTGCTAGAGTGACGGAAGCTTCAACCCTAGTTTATGCGCTACTTCGTAAGGGACCGATTTGGATCCAAAAGTATAATGCTAGGGTTAGATTTTATATTAATACTTTTCTCGTAGTTGCGGATGCTTGCGAGTGGGTTAATCATAAGTAGGAGGTTTGTTCAAGTAAGAACAGCATCTAATCAAGAAAACCTCGGAAACTCATGTACCTCAGACCTTCAAAAAACAACAGCTATACTAGTCATGGCAGTACTCCCGTATTCACTCGCTAGTAGTGGGCGGCGTCGAGGCTATCTGACCACTCAGAGTATAGAAGCGTTTTCGATGTCAGCGTCCTCTGGTATTCCAGAACTGAAACGAAAAAGAATGTGACAAGAACCCCTTGGAGCTCAATGATACGTCTATTTTGCATCATGTTTACCTACTATTATTTATTATGTTTTTATGCATGATAATGCTTTTTGGAGTAAATCTAATGCCTTTTCTCTCATAATTTGCAAGGTTTACACAAAGAAGGAGAATACCAGCAGCTAGAATTCTGGACCTGGAAAAGCTATGTCAGAGTTACCTATTATACACATCTCCAAATGAGCTAAAACTTTACAGAGAATTACTTTGGAATAATAGAAAAATACTGGAGCAAATAACTAAGGGAGGAGGCCCACCAGGTGGGCACAACCCACCAGGGTGCACAAGGCCCCCAGGCGCGCCCTGGTGGGTTGTGCCCTCCTCGGCCCACCTCCGGCGCCCCTCTTCTGGTATATAAGTCATTTTGACCTAGAAAAAAAATAAGGAGAGGACTTTTAGGATGAAGCGCCGCCGTCTCGAGGCGGAACTTGGGCAGGAGCACTTTTGCCCTTCGGCGGAGCGATTCTGTGGGGGAACTTCCCTCCCGAAGGGCGAAATCATCATCATCATCATCATCACCAACAACTCTCCCATCTTGGGCAGGGCAATCTCCATCAACATCTTCAATAGCACCATCTCCTCTTAAACCCTGGTTCATATCTTGTGTTCAATCTTTGCACCGAAACCTTAGATTGGTGCTTCTGGGTGACTAGTAGTGTTGATTACATCTTGTAGTTGATTACTATATGGTTTATTTGGTGGAAGATTATATGTTCAGATCCATTATGCTATTTAATACCCTTCTGATCTTGAGCATGATTATCATTTGTCAGTAGTTACTTTTGTTCTTGAGGTCATGGGAGAAATCTTGTTGCAAGTAATCATGTGAACTTGATATGTGTTCGATATTTTGATGGTATGTATGTTGTGATTCCCTTAGTGGTGTCATGTGAACGTCGACTACATGACACTTCACCATATTTGGGCCTAAGGGAATGCATTATGGACTAGCTATTAGATTATGGGTTGCTAGAGTGACGGAAGCTTAAACCCTAGTTTATGCGCTACTTCGTAAGGGACCGATTTGGATCCAAAAGTTTAATGCTAGGGTTAGATTTTATATTAATACTTTTCTCGTAGTTGCGGATGCTTGCGAGTGGGTTAATCATAAGTAGGAGGTTTGTTCAAGTAAGAACAACACCTAATCAAGAAAACCTCAGAAACTCAGGTACCTCAGACCTTCAAAAAACAACAGCTATACTAGTCATCGGAGTACTCCCGTATTCACTCGCTAGTAGTGGGCGGCGTCGAGGCTATCTGACCACTCAGAGTATAGAAGCGTTTTCGATGTCAGCGTCCTCTGGTATTCCAGAACTGAAATGACGACGAATGTGACAAGAACCCCTTGGAGCTCAATGATACGTCTATTTTGCATCATGTTTACCTACTATTATTTACTATGTTTTTATGCATGATAATGCTTTTTGGAGTAAATCTAATGCCTTTTCTCTCATAATTTGCAAGGTTTACACAAAGAAGGAGAATACCAGCAGCTAGAATTCTGGACCTAGAAAAGCGATGTCAGAGTTACCTATTCTGCACATCTCCAAATGAGCTGAAACTTTACAGAGAATTATTTTGGAATAATAGAAAAATACTGGAGCAAATAACTAAGGGAGGAGGCCCACCAGGTGGGCACAACCCAGCAGGGTGCACAAGGCCCCCAGGCGCGCCCTGGTGGGTTGTGCCCTCCTCGGCCCACCTCCGGCGCCCCTCTTCTTGTATATAAGTCATTTTGACCTAGAAAAAAATAAGGAGAGGACTTTTAGGATGATGCACCGCCGTCTCGAGGCGGAACTTGGGCAGGAGCACTTTTGCCCTTCGGTGGAGCGATTCTGCCGGGGGAACTTCCCTCCCGGAGGGCGAAATCATCATCATCATCATCACCAACAACTCTCCCATCTTGGGCAGGGCAATCTCCATCAACATCTTCAATAGCACCATCTCCTCTTAAACCCTGGTTCATCTCTTGTGTTCAATCTTTGCACCGAAACCTTAGATTGGTGCTTCTGGGTGACTAGTAGTGTTGATTACATCTTGTAGTTGATTACTATATGGTTTATTTGGTAGAAAATTATATGTTCAGATCCATTATGCTATTTAATACCCTTCTGATCTTGAGCATGATTATCATTTGTGAGTAGTTACTTTTGTTCTTGAGGTCATGGGAGAAATCTTGTTGCAAGTAATCTTGTGAACTTGATATGTGTTCGATATTTTGATGGTATGTATGTTGTGATTCCCTTAGTGGTGTCATGTGAACGTAGACTACATGACACTTCACCATATTTGGGCCTAAGGGAATGCATTGTGGAGTAGCTATTAGATTATGGGTTGCTAGAGTGACGGAAGCTTAAACCCTAGTTTATGCGCTACTTCGTAAGGGACCGATTTGGATCCAAAAGTTTAATGCTAGGGTTAGATTTTATCTTAATACTTTTCTCGTAGTTGCGGATGCTTGCGAGTGGGTTAATCATAAGTAGGAGGTTTGTTCAAGTAAGAACAGCACCTAAGCACTGGTCCACCCACATGTCAAATTATGAAAGTAGTGAACACAAATCAAACCAACATGGTGAAAGTGACTAGATGAAATTCCCGTGTACCCTCAAGAACGCTTTGCCTATTATAAGAAACCGTTTTGGCCTGTCCTTTGCCACAAAAGTATTGGGCTACCTTGCTGTACTTTATTTACCATTACCGTTACTTGCTCGTTACAAATTATCTTGCTATCAAACTATCTGTTACCAACAATTTTAGTGCTTGCAGAGAATACCTTGCTGAAAACCACTTGTCATTTCCTTCTGCTCCTCGTTGGGTTCGACAGTTTGACTTATCGAAAGGACTACGATTGATCCACTATACTTGTGGGTCATCAAGGCTCTTTTCTGGCATCGTTGCCGAGGAGTGAAGCGCTCTTGGTAAGTGGAAATTGGTAAGGAAAAATTACTACTACGTGCTGAAATTTATTTTCACGTGTTACTATGGAGAACAATCCTTTGTGGGGTTTGTTCGGGGTATCTTCACATCGACCGGAACCAAAATTAGTTTCCCCTCAACCTACTTGCACCTACTTAAAATATTGGTTATGAAATTCCTTTGGGTATGATAGAACAACTGCAAGCTAATCCTTATGCAGGAGATGGAACCGAACATCCTGATATGCACTTGATATATGTGGATGAAATTTGTGGATTGGTTAAACTTGCAGGTTTACCAAGAGATGAAGCTAAGAAGAAGGATTTCCCTTTATCTTTGAAGCGAAAAGCATTGACATGGTATAGGCTATGCGATGATATTGAATCTTGGAATTGGAATCGACTGAAATTGGAATTTCACCAAAAAAATTATCCTATGCATCTAGTTCATCGTGATCAGAATTACATATATAATTTTTGGCCTCGCGAAGGAGAAAGTATCGCTCTAGCTTGGGGGAGGCTTAATTCAATGTTATATTCATGCCCGAATCATGAGCTCTCAAGAGAAATTATCATTCAAAACTTTTATCCTCGGCTTTCTCAGGATGATCAATCCATGCTCGATACTTCTTGTACTGGTTCTTTTATGAAGAAGACTATTGAATTCAGGTGGTATCTTTTAGAAAGAATTAAACACAACTATGAAGATTGGGAACTCGACGAAGGTAAAGAGTTAGATATTAAGCTTGAAGTTGATTGTGTTAAATCTTTTATGAATACCGATGTTTTTCACAAGTTTTGCACTAAATATGGACTTGACTCTGAGATAGTAGCCTCTTTCTGTGAATCATTTGCTACTCATGTCGATCTCCCTTAGGAGAAGTGGTTTAAATATCATCCACCTATTAAAGAACAAACTAAAGAACCGGTTGCGGTTAAAGATGAAACTATCATTTACAATGTTGATCCAATTGTTCCTACTGCTTATATTGAAAAACCAACTTTCCCTATTAGGATAAAGGAACATGCTAAGGTTTCAACCGTGGTCAATAAAAGAAATATTAGAGCACCTAAACCATTGAAACAAATCAAATTAGAACCTAGTGTTGCTATGGTTAAAGATCTCTTGGTAGAAAATATAGAAGGGCATGTTATTTACTTCTGTGATGAAGCTGCTAGGATTGCTAAACCCGATGAGAAAGATAAACATAGACCTGTTGTTGGCATGCCTGTTGTCTCTGTCAAAATAGGAGATCACTATTATCAGGGTTTATGTGATTTAGGTGCTAGCGTGAGTGCTATTCCTTTTACCTTATACCAAGAGATTATGAATGATATAGCACCCGCTGAAATAGAAGACATAGATATGACTATTAAACTTGCTAATAGAGACATCATCACACCACTTGGGATTGTTAGAGATGTTGAAGTCTTGTGTGGGAAAATAAAATATCCTACTAATTTTCTTGTTCTTGGTTCCCCACAAGATAACTTTTGTCCCATTATCTTTGGTAGACCTTTCTTGAACGCCGTTAATGCTAAAATACATTGTAAGAAACAAACCATCGGTGTTAGTTTTGGTGATGAGTCTCATGAGTTTAATTTTTCCAAGTTTAATAAACAACCTCATAAGAAAGAATTACCTAGTAAGGATGAAATAATTGGTCTTGCTTCTATTGCCGTGCCTCCTACTCATCCACTAGAACAATATTTGCTAGACCACGAAAATGATATGCATATGCATGAAAGAAATGAGATAGATAAAATTTTCCTGTTGAAACTCTAGGAGGTCCTCCTCCACCTAAGGGTGACCCTGTGTTTGAATTGAAACAATTGCCAAACACTTTGAAATATGCTTATCTTGATGAGAAAAAGATATATCATGTTATTATTAGTGCTAACCTTTCAGAACATGAAGAAGAAAGATTATTGAAAATTCTGAAGAAGCACTGAGCTGCTATTGGATATAATCTTGATGATCTTAAGGGCATTAGTCCCACTCTATGTCAGCACAAGATTAATATGGAACCTGATGCTAAACCCATTGTTGATCATCAACAACATTTGAATCAAAAAATGAAACAAGTGGTAAGAACTAAAATATTAAAGCTTCTGGAAGCAGGTATAATCTATCCCATAGCTGATAGTAGATGGGTAAGTCCCATTCATTGTGTCCCTAACAAGGGAGGTATTACTGTTGTTCCTAATGATAAAAATGAACTCATTCCATAAAGAATTGTCACTGGCTATAAAATGGTAATTGATTTTAGAAAACTAAATAAAGCAAATAGAAAAGATCATTACCATTTGCCCTTAATTGATCAAATGCTAGAAAGACTATCTAACCACACACACTTTTGCTTTCTTGATGGATATTCTAGTTTTTCTCAAATACCAGTTTTCACAACCTGATCAAGAGAAAACCACCTTTACTTGCCCTTTTGGAACTTATGCTTATAGACGTATGCATTTTGGTTTATGCAATGCACCTGCTATCTTTCAAAGATGTATGACTGCCATATTCTCTGATTTTTGTGAAAAGATTGTTGAGGTTTTCATGGATGACTTTTTCCATTTACGGAACTTCTTTTGATGATTGCTTAAGCAACCTTGGTCGAGTTTTGCAGAGATGCGAGCAAACTAATCTTTTCCTAAATTGGGAGAAGTGCCACTTTATGGTTAATGAAGGTATTGTTTTGGGGCATAAAATTTCTAAATGAGGTATTGAGCTGGATAAGGCTAAAGTTGATGAAATTGAGAAAATGCCATGTCCTAAAGATATTAAAGGTATTCGTAGTTTCCTCAATCATCCTGGTTTCTATAGGAGGTTTATAAAATACTCCCCTACAATTTATAGGTCTCTTACAATTCTTTTACAAAAGGATGTTCCATATGTTTTTGATGATGATTGTGTAGAAGCCTTTGAAACACTCAAGAAAGCTTTAACTTCTGCACCTATTGTTCAACCACTTGATTGGAACTTGCCATTTTAAATTATGTTTGATGCTAGTGATTATGCTGTTGGTGCTGTTCTGGGACAAAGAGTTGATAAAAAATTAAATAGTATCCATTATGCTAGTAAAACTTTAGACAGTGCTCAACGAAATTATGCTACTACTGAAAAAGAATGTTTAGCAGTTGTGTTTGCTTGTGATAAATTCAGATCTTATATTGTTGATTCTAAAGTGACTGTTCACACCGACCATCCTACTCGCCTGTAGCGATCCGACCTCAGACGGTCAAATCTCTGTGCATAAGTGTCATCCCTGGATCGGTAATGCTGACACACACAGTACTCGAGGATTTATAACAGAGTTTGAATCACACACTTATTACATCGAATGTCTCAAAAGAGAACTTATTACAGTAATATGGCTTAAGGCCATCTAAATAAGATAACAACGGAAGCTTCGAAGGTAAATGAGTCCATCAACTCCAAAGGCATAGCTGAGTGCACGCCATCGACCTAGCGCACCTTACTCTTCGTCTGAAAACTCTGCAACATAATACGTTGCAGCCTGTGTAGGTCAGCACATGGAATATGCTGGCAAAATAACACTATAGAGCAATGAACATGAAACAGCTATAACTATATGCATATATGGCTGGTGGAGGGTCTATGGTTATCATTTGCGTAAAGCCAATTTTTTCCTACAACAAAGGAATATATTTTATTTAACTTAAAAGTTTGTGGAAAACATTGAGAATGGTAACCCCATCTCAATCCCAAATTAATAATCAATAGCCCACAAATTAATTAAGTAAAGTGATGAGATCAACATAATAATTCAAGCACCAGATACTTAAGATGTCCATAACCGGGGACACGGCTAACCATGATTAGTTTGTACACTCTGCAGAGGTTTGCGCACTTTTCCCCCACAAGACTCGATCTCCTCCATTGGATTTCTCGCACTACTGGTGTTTGAGAAACGTATGACCGAGACACAGTCTTTCAGAAGCATTAACTCTTTCGACGGGTAAACCGTACCACCTACATCCCCTACATCTTCTAGTTTACCACTGAAAGAGGTCACACAACATACTCAACTATGCCAGAGCCCATAATGGCTTGTGGCTGCACGCGGAAGTTTCCAGCATGAATAACATAATGATCCCTTTAAGCCTGGGTGGCAAACCATAGGATGATCACACGGATTCCCCGGTATCTCCTTGGACAGCACTGGATTTCCCCAGGTGCCCACAAACAATCCACCTAGATGTGTATTTAAGTAGCCACCTTAAGTAATCCCTTAGTTAATAATAATTCTCGCATCTGTCAAGAATCACTCAAACCAAACCACGTCTACGAGCATAGCATAGCAGTATAAGCATAACGTAGAAGTAACTCCCAGGGTTTGAATATAAGACAATAGGTTCTACCTCATCAACTACTTCCCATTACCCACATGTTAATCAGATCATACTCATGCAATGTGTGAGGATTTAATCTAATGCATAAAAACTGGGTAATAAAAGGGTATGATCAAAGTGTTACTTGCCTTGCTGACGATCTGAAAACCCTAGTGACTCGTAGTAGCACGCTTCGCACTCCAGAAACTCTATCGTGAACAAACAATAGCATACATAAGCACTCAAGCATAGGATGCAAGGTTAAAACTCAAGAAAAAAGATCCAAACTGAAAGTTCAACTAAGAGCTTCGTTTTGCAAAAAGAATCAATTGAATCGGAGCTACGAAACTCAAACTACGATCAAAAGACGTTCGAATTCAAATCTGCTTGCAACCAAATTTTAGTTTGTCAAAACCATGTTCTAGTTTATTATCTGGAAATAAGGAAAAAAGACGAAGATTTTGGTGTTGGTTTCACTGAATTTGGTCAAACGAGCAAAAAGTTGCGAGGGTTTGAAGTTCAGGGACTAATCTGTGATAAAATTATTCACGGATAGGTCCCTGGCTGAAAATTAATGGAAAAAGAAAAAACTAACGAACGAACATTTGCTAACAGAACTAAACGAACGAATCCGTTCGTTAAAAGGAACTAAACAGAGAACATTCGCTAAATTAGCGAACCCTAAAAAAATCAATCTAAAACCAAAGAACAAAATAAAACGAAAAGAACTGGCGAACCGGGACGGTTTTATACCGGTTAAACGGCGGCGGCGGGATCCGGCGGCTTCGCCGAATGGTGAGGCGGGGCGGCGCGGGCTGCGGCGCGGCGGCGCGAGGCGGGGCAGCAGCGGCGGCGGCGGCGGCGCAAGTGCGGCGGCGGCGCAAGTGCGGCGGCGGCGGCTCGGCTTGGAGGCGGCTGCGGCGGTGGTGGTGATGAGCAGACGGCCGGGGGGCTCCTTATAAAGGGCGGCGGCGAGGCGGCTTGGAGGAGGGGTCGGGGTCGGCCTCGGGAGGCTTGCCCCGGCCGGACTCGGACAGCGGCGGCGGTGCAGACTCTCCCGCGTGGGGAGGCGGTGGCGGCCTGCTGGGCCTTCGGCCCGGTCGGTCCGAATTTTTTCTAAAATAAATTTCGCCCGAAAGAAAAAAATCCTAGTAAAATATAAAACAAATTACAAAATACCAGAAACAATTTTCACCGTCGAAACCTAAAATTTAGGACAAGACAAACATTTTTCTGGCCTAAAAATGCAATTTTCAAAAATGCTTATTTTTTCTAATTCAAATAAAATAGCAAATAAATGCAAATAATATAATAATTTGATTTTTAAATATTTTTTCTCCAATATTTCTCTTTTATTGAAGAAGTCGTTTTATCTTCTCTCTTTTATTTTATTATTGGAAATAATTGGAGAGAAAATATTAAAAATCAAATTGATCCTTTCTTCAATTTTGAAAATAAATTCAAATATGAAAATGAATGAAACCTCCAACTCTCTCCTTGGGTCCTTGAGTTGCTTAAGATTTCTAGGATCACAACCAAAAATGCAATAAAATATTATATGCATATGATTACCTATGTATAACATCCAAATTGAAAATTGGGTTGTTACTCGCCGCCATCGTCGAGGAGGCCAAACTTTGGATGGCCGCGGGCGCAAGGAAATTGGAGAATATTTTCCACGACGAGTAATTGTCATGCCGAATGTGTGTGGGTGCATTGTAAACTTCTAAACTCTATTCTCTCCTTATTTAATAGATGAGGCAAATCTTATGCCTCCGTTTCGAAAAAAAAATCTTACGGAAAAGAAAGATTCTAAACCTAGACTCATTAGGTGGGTTCTCTTGTTACAAGAATTTGATTTACATATCACTGATAGTAAAGGAGCTGAGAATCCCGTAGCTGATAACTTGTTTAGATTAGAAAATATTCTTGATGACCCACAACCTATTAATGATAGTTTTCGTGATGAGCAATTAGTTGCAATAAATTTTTCTCATAACACTCGTTGGTATGTTGACTATGCTAATTACATTGTTGCAAAATATATACCACCTAGCTTCACATACAAACAAAAGAAAAAAATTCTTCTATGATTTAAGACATTACTTTTGGGATGACCCACATCTTTACAAAGAAGGAGTAGATGGTATTATTAGACGTTGTGTACCCGAGCATAAACAGGAACAAATCCTACGGAAATGTCACTCCGAAGCTTATGGAGTACATAATGTAGGAGATAGAACTACTCACAAGGTATTGCAATATGGTTTTTACTGGCCCACTCTCTTCAAGGATTCCCGTAAGTTTGTTTTATCTTGTGATGAATGTCAAAGAACTGGTCATATTGGTAAGCGTCAGGAAATGCCTATGAACTATTCTCTTGCTGTTGAACCATTTGATGTTTGGGGTTTTGATTACATGGGACCTTTTCCTTCCTCTAATGGGTATCCACATATTTTGGTTGCTGTTGATTATGTTACTAAGTGTGTAGAAGCTATTCCAACTAGTAGTGCGGATCACAACACCTCTATTAAAATGCTTAAGGATGTTATTTTCCCCAGGTTTGGAGTCCCTAGATATTTAATGACTAATGGTGGTTCACACTTTATTCATGGTGCCTTCCGCAAAATGCTTGCTAAGTATGATGTTAACCTCAGAATTGCATCACCCTATCATCCTCAGTCTAGTAGTCAAGTTGAACTTAGCAATAGAGAAATAAAATAAATTTTACAAAAACTGTCAATAGGTTCCGAAATAATTGGTCTAAGAAATTAGACGATGCACTTTGGGCTTACAGAACAGCTTATGAAAATCCTATGGGTATGTCTCCTTATAAAATGGTCTATGGAAAAGCTTGTCATTTTCCTCTTCAGCTAGAACATAAAGCATATTGGGCAATTAAAGAACTCAACTATGATTTCAAACTTGCCGGTGAAAAGAGGTTATTTCATATTAGTTCATTAGATGAATGGAGAACCCAAGCTTATGAAAATGCTAAATTATTTAAAGAAAAAGCTAAAAGATGGCATGACAAAAGAATCCAAAAGCGTGAGTTCAAAGTGGGTGAATATGTCCTTTTATACAACTCTCATTTCAGATTCTTTGCAGGAAACCTACTCTCCAATTGGGAAGTACCTTATGTTATCGAAGAGGTTTATCGTTCTGAGCTATCAAAATAAATAATGCCGATGGTACTAACCCGAAGGTTGTCAATGGGCAAAGAATTAAACACTATATCTCAGGTACGCCTATTAACGTTGAAGAAAGATTATCCAAACCATGACACCGGAGGAACACATAAAAGAAACCTTCCGGAACACTCCAGAATCGTAAAAAAAAAGGGAGGTACGTGATACGGTAAGTAAACAGACTACAAAAAATCCGCACAAATATTTTTATCAGTTTTGGAATATTTAAACAGTTAGGAAAATAAGAAACAACCATGAAGGCAACCCTCGTGGGCAGAAGACACCAGGGCGCACCCAGGTGGGTTGTGCCTACCTCGGGTACCTTCGGGACTCCGTTTTTCCTCCCGTTTGCTTGTTCCCAAAGATAGAAAAATCTTTATATACCCCCGAACCTATTGACCACCGTATCATGGAGAAATCTTATGTTCTTCTTTATTGCTATTTCCTGACACATCTAGATCGCCATGGCCGCTTCGAGCTCCTCCAAGGACAAGTTCTTCGAGAATGTCATTCCGTATTTGCGGGAGGTGATGCAGCACCCTCATGCCATCGAGATACGTGAGGGGATGCTCCACATCCGTGACGTCTAGGGTCCCAAGGGACAGGGACCGTGGATGATAGGCTCGAAGCTATGGAGTAGGAGGTCTTCAAGTGCAAGGGGATGGTGGAACATGGACTCAATGCCAATCATCTCATGATCGCGGACTACACCCGTGATCTCAAGGTGGATGGAAAATCCATGAAGGACATCGTCTTCACCTTCAACTAGCAAATAAACTTTCTACAAAGCCAAATCTATGACATCCAAAACCAAGTCGTTGAATACGAGGCAAGGTTTAAAGGTATGAGTTTGGCTGCGAGTTGCAGGACTCCGAGACTCACTCCTCCTCTCATGATGGTGAGCCTTTGCCATGGAAACCTGAAGATAAGGTCGCTAATACCTCATCATCACCACCACCTTCTGCATCACCAAAGGAGACTTGAGTATCTCGTATAGGCACTCCCCTTGGCTTGTGCCAAGCTTGGGGAGGTACCCCGATATCGTATCACCATCACTATCTTTTTCCTTTATTTATCTTAGTTCGATCTTTAGTTATCTTTTGATTTAGTTGAATAAAAATTTAGTTCAATCTTTCTTCGAGTGCTTGCTTAGTGATCTATCTATCCTTGTAATCATGTGTGAAATATATAATAAAGTTTAGTTTGAGTTTTGCTTTTTTTTTCATGTTCCAATAAAAAGAAAGGAAAATAAATGAAAAAGATCATATGCTAATCTTATGGTAAGTAATGACATCACATAAGGAAAAGTATAAGTAGTAAAATTCATTGGAGATTGACAAACACAACATTGGTCAATGATGCAATTCATGAAAGAATTAATAAGAGAAGAGAAGATTCACATGCAAATATACTATCTTAGACATCTTTTATGATTGTGAGACCCCATCAAAATATTTTATGCAAACTTGTTGACGTTGGACAAGGAAGGCAACGTAATGATTTATGCTTGCTCATATTCACATAGAAGTTATATTGTCATAGATCCTTTAACATGTGGTGCTTGCCCCTATCTTTGCTAGCCAAAAATTCCGCACTATGTAGAGATACTACTTGTGCATCCAAAAACCCTTAAACCCAAATCTTGCTTTGAGAGTCCTCCATACTATGGATTGAGTAAGATCCTTCAATTAAGTTGTCATTGGTGCAATAAGGCAATAAAAATTACTTCTAAATGTGTTACATCGTTTAGTGTAAGAGAAAATTGAGCGTTGTACGAACTTGTGATGGCAAAATAATAAAGGTGACAGACTGCATAATAAAGGTTGCTATCATAAGGGGCAATACATCGTGACGTTCTTTTGCACTGAGAGATTGAGCATACAACCAAAAAGCGCATGGCAACCTCTGCTTCCCTCCACGAAGGTCCTATCTTTTAATTTCATGTATTTACTTTTATGCAAGAGTCAAAGTATTCTTCCCTATTCCTTTTTATTTTCTCTTTTGCAAGCATCATGTGGTGAAGAAAGATCTAGGCACATATATCCAGTTGAATATGGGTGGGCATGAGTTATTATTGTTGACATCACCCTTGAGGTGAATACGTTGGGAGGTGAAACTATAAGCCCTTATCTTCCTATGTTTTTGGTTGAAACTTTTTGCTCATGGGTACGCGATGAGTGTTAGCAATCATAGAATACTATATGATGGTTGAGTATGTGGACTTGCCTAAAGGCTCCAATACATGACCCTTCCTGAAAAGATGATGAATTGTAGTTGCAAAGTTGACTGAGAACATAGTTTGTTGGTTTTCAATAGAGTTTATGCTTGATACTTTGATATTGTGATGAATTGTTACTTGTTCATGAGAAGTTTATGATAAAAGTTATGTGATAAAAGTTCTGTGATAAAGTTTGTTGCTGCTATAATAACATACATGATCCTTCTATGTCCATATTTTGTTTTTATCGACACCTCTCTCTCTCTAAGCATGTGTACATGTTTTTCGATATTGATTTTTCGCTTCAGGACAAGCGAGGTCTGAGCTTGGGGAGTTGATACGTCCATTTTGCATCATGTTTACCTACTGTTATTTACTATGTTTTTATGCATAATAATGCTTTTTGGAGTAATTCTAATGCCTTTTCTCTCATAATATGCAAGGTTTACACAAAGAGGGAGAATACCGGCAGCTGGAATTCTGGACCTGGAAAAGCTATGTCAGAGTTACCTATTCTGCACATCTCCAAATGAGCTGAAACTTTACGGAGAATTATTTTGGAATAAAAGAAAATACTGGAGCAAATAACTACCGGAGGAGGCCCACCAGGTGGGCACAACCCACCTGGGCGCGCCAGGCCCCCCAGGCGAGCCATGTGGGTTGTGCCCTCCTCGGCCCACCTCCGGTGCCCCTCTTATGGTATAAAAGTCATTTTGACCTAGAAAAAATAAGGAGAGGACTTTCAAGACGAAGCGCCGCCGTCTCGTGGCGGAACTTTGGTAGGAGCACTTTTGCCCTCCGGCGGAGGGATTCCGCTGGGGGAACTTCCCTCCTGGGGGGAAATTATCGTCATCATCATCACCAACAACTCTCCCATCTTGGGGAGGGCAATCTCTATCAACATCTTCAATATCACCATCTCATCTCAAACCCTAGTTCATCTCTTGTGTTCAATCTTTGCACCGGAACCTTAGATTGGTGCTTGTGGCTGACTAGTAGTGTTGAGTACGTCTTGTAGTTGATTACTATATGGATTATTTGGTGGAAGATTATATGTTCAGATCCATTATGCTATTTAATACCCCTCTGATCTTGAGCATTATTATCATTTGTGAGTAGTTACTTTTGTTCTTGAGGTAACAGGAGAAATCTTGTTGCAAGTAATCATGTGAACTTGATATGAGTTCGATATTTTGATGGTATGTATGTTGTGATTCCCTTAGTGGTGTCATGTGAACGTCGACTACATGACACTTCACCATATTTGCGCCTAAGGAATGCATTGTGGTGTAGTTATTAGATGATGGGTTGCCAGAGTGACAGAAGCTTAAACCCTCGTTTATGCGCTACTTCGTAAGGGACCGATTTGGATCCAAAAGTTTAATGCTATGGTTAGATTTTATCTTAATACTTTTCTCGTAGTTGCGGATGCTTGCGAGGGTGTTAATCACAAGTGAGAGGTTTGTTCAAGTAAGAACAACACCTAAGCACCGGTCCACCCACATATCAAATTATCAAAGTAGCGAACAAAAATCGAGCCAACATGATGAAAGTGACTAGATGAAATTCCCGTGTACCCTCAAGAACGCTTTGCCTATTATAAGAAATCGTTTTGGCCTGTCCTTTGCCACAAAAGGATTGGGCTACCTTGCTGCACTTTATTTACCATTACTGTTACTTGCTCGTTACAAATTGTCTTGCTATCAAACTATTTGTTACCAACAATTTCAGTGCTTGCAGAGAATACCTTGCTGAAAACCACTTGTCATTTCCTTCTGCTCCTCGTTGGGTTCGACACTCTTACTTATCAAAGGAATACGATTGGTCCCCTATACTTGTGGGTCATCACTCAACTCCCCGGAAGAAGTCAAGGCAGACCGGAGGAACCAAGACAGAATTCCGTCACATCGATATCGCAATAATTCGAGCAATACCCACATGATCCTAAAAAAAATTGAACGGGGAAAGGAGTAGAATCAAAACACCCACGTCACAATTCATAACTGGAGCGATGAAGGGGATGAGGAGTAAAAAGAATTCCTACTCTCTGATATATATCTGGACTCAAAATAGTTTTCTTTTTCTAGAATCAACAATGACAATGGTTCGATCAATCAAGGGGCTCCTGCGGTCGGTAAGGCTCTGATACCAACTTGTAACGCCCAAGATGCTATTATATCCCAATCACATGATGAATTCATGATTGGTGTAGAATCGCATTTCAAGCGCATAGCAAGGTCGATATCATTACAACATACCATGTACTGAATAGATGAGCTTACAAGATAGAGGCTTACACTCGCCACAAGCTACAATATGAATACATCAATACATAGCAATCATCATACAGAAGAGCAAGATCTGACTACATATGAAAACAAACCAAAAAGAAGAATGACATCTACCCTGCTAATCCTAGGCTCTCGACTCAGAACCTATCCCTTGATCAAAGAAGAAGCAGCAGAAGAAGAACTCCAAACAAGCAAGCATCGCTCTCATGTCAGATTATCGCATTACATGTACCTGCACCAGTTGTTGTAGTAATCTGTGACCCACGGGGACTCAGCAATGCCATTACCATGGGTATCAAAACTAGCAAAGCTTAATGGGATTGGAATGGTTAAGTGGTGAGGTTGCAGCAAGCACCAATCATTTTTATGTGGCTAACTTACGAATACAAGAGTAAGAAGAGTGACTACGCATAACAGTCGCAAACTAGTAATGATCAAGAAGTGATCCTGAACTACTTATGAGTCAAACATAACCCCACCATCTTCTCTTGCCGAACTCCCTCGAAAAGAGACGATCACGGTTACGCACACGGTTGGTGAATTTTAATTGGGTTTAGTATCAAGTTCTCTATAACCGGATATTATAAATGTGCAAGTTGCCACATGACCACGAGCCCGGCTTTCGAAAAGATTTAACCCTAAAGGGGTGCTCCTAGTGGTCCATTATAAATTACCACGCGCATCCGATGGAACATCCTCACACCATGAATAAGACGATGCTTACGATAAGAAATCCTGGTGGACAAGCCTTTCGTAAAAGGTAAAACTAAACCAACATGACCCCCCGGCGTGCCGACACCCTGATAGGAGCTACGCATATCTCATCTCAGGCCACGACCGGATGAACACTACGTACGGCAACCGGAGGCCCCAGTTAACTGGGTGGCACCGCTAGTGGCTCTGTTTTGGACCAGCACCATAAGCACTGGCCCACCTGCTTATGTGGAATTAAAAGAATCCTCAGGTTCATGAGGATCTACGTTAATTAATTCAATTTTATTATGTTGGCAAATGCTAAAACCAATGTTGGGCCTTGCTGGAAGTGTTTTAGCCTAAGCGAATGGTCAGGGGGCCCAGATATGTTAGGAGCGCTCATCAATGAACATAAGAGCATCTCCAACAGCCGTGCCAAAAGGCAAGCGCGCACGATAAACTTGGTTTTTAGCGCGCGCTGGACGGTTTCGCTCGCTCCAGCGGTGGCTGGAAATAAGTGCGCGCGGGAAACAATTGCGCGCGGGGGAAAGGGCGGCAGCTCGCGCGCAACTTTTGGCGCGCCGCTTCCGGCGCGCCTATAAAATGCTGCGCTCGCCACGTGCCTATCCACACTGCCACGCGCGCCTCATATCTTCTTCGCCGCTCCAGCGCCTCCACCGCTTCCTCTCCTCAATGCTCCAGCGCCCCGCCACTGATGCGCAACCATGCCGCCACGCCGCCGAGGAGCGTCGGGCTACCGCGGTGTCCGCCAGTGCCCCAACGGCTGGTACTCCGCCGAGATTTGGTCCGGCGACGTCCGGCTCGGCCTCGGTACGTTGGAGACCTCGTACGAGGCCGCACGCGCCTACGACGCGGCGGCATGGTGCCTGGACAGGCCGCGCCAGCAGATGAACTTCCAGGATGTCCACACGCGCCAGCAGGCGCAGGACGTCGCCCCTCCGCCTCGCCTTATCACGGATCAGGACCGTGCGGAGCACTCTCGGCGGCAGCGCCGCCTCCTCGTCGCCGAGGAGGATGAGCGGGCCATGGAGGAGTGGCGCCGGCGCCACCCGGAGGACGTCGCCAACGAGGAAGCCTTCTGGGCAAGGCGCCGCGAGGAGCAGACGGCAAAGCACCGCGCGGAGCGGTTGGACAGGCGTCGGCGGAAGGCCCTGGCGATATCGCAGTGCGAAATCGCTTAAAATGGTGGGCAGACGATCTTTTCATCTGATGATGACCATTGGGAGGACATGTGGCTCGATACCTCGGACCAGTCCGGCGAGGATGGCGATGATGATGATGATGATGACGACTGGGAGTAGGCTGTAGTTGCATTATCTAGTAGTTTTTTTATGTCGTTGCACCATAGTTTTTTAATCTATCTATGCTATGGAACTCTCTAAAATATCTATGTATTGCTTTTTATCTATGAATTTTATTTATTGTTTTTATTAAAAAATGTACGCAATGTTTGGCGCGCGCTGCATTTTAGCGCGGCCGCTGGAGCTACGCGCACGCGCTCAATTTTAGCGCGGCTGCTGGAGCCAGCGCTGCCGGCTATGCCAAACCAGGCGAAGGGCGCGTGACAAATGCGTTTTTAACGCGCGGCGTGTTGCGCGGCTGTTGGAGATGCTCTAACACCGATATGATGGAAACTAGGGCGGCAAGAGTGGAACAAAAACCAGGCAAAAGGCTGAGCCTTCCACCCTTTACCAAGTATATAGATGCATTATAGTTAAATAAGAGATATTGTGATATCCCATGATATCCATGTCCCACCATGGAATAACTTGCAACTGGACCTGCAACTAGCAACGCTATAAGAGGGGCTGAGCAGAGCGGTAATATAGCCAAACAACGGTTTTTTGGGATTGTGGAGGTTAGAGGCTATATCATGCAATTTGGGAGGCTGACAAACAAGTGGTAGGTAGCAATGTCGGTGTCAAAACCGGCAGATCTCGGGTAAGGTGTCCCGAACTGTGCGCCTAAGGTCGATGGTAACAGGAGACAGGGGACACAATGTTTACCCAGGTTCAGGCCCTCTCTATGGAGGTAATACCCTACTTCCTGCTTGATTGATTTTGATGAATATGAGTATTACAAGAGTTGATCTACCATGAGATCGTAATGGCTAAAACCCTAGAAGTCTAGCCTATATGACTATATGCCGATCTGGACTAAGCCATCCGGTTTATATAGACACCGGAGGGAACTAGGGTTGTACAAAGTCGGTTACAGAGAAAGGAATCTTCATATTTGGACGCCAAGCTTGCCTTCCACGCCAATGAGATTCCCATCCGGACACGGGAGAGAGTCTTCGGTCTTGTATCTTCACAGTCCATTAGTCCAGCCCATGTCCAACAGGCCGGATGCCCGAGGAACCCTTAGTCCAGGACTCCCTCAGTAGCCCCTGAACCAGGCTTCAATGACGAGGTGTCCGGCGCGCAGATTGTCTTCGGCATTGCAAGTCAGATTCCCCTTTCCGAATACTCCAAGATAGTCTTAGGACGCAACGAACGTGTCTGGATCTGCAACACAAGTACCACACACACAGTCGTAGGGAGTATAATATTTCACGAGTCCCATCCGCTGACAACTTTTTGCAAGATGACATCACGTCTGCCCGGTCATCATTTCGAACCGTTTTCGTCTGCCGTTCCGCGTTTCGAGATGCGGTTTCCATTGGCACGTCTTGTCAAAGCAGAGATCGTGTCCCCTTATTGCGGGATTCTCATCAATACAGGCGTGGGTAATCCAACCATGCCGTTTGCATAGCCCTTGGGAACAGGCGAGTGGGGAGGCGCTTGATATTCACTGCCTTTATAAGGAGATAAGGATTCCCCTTCTTCACCCACGCCTTCTCTGTCTTTGCCCTTCCATTCTCGAGCTCCAACGCCCAAGTCCTCGTCCTTTTCGCTTCAAGAAAGCACTCAACCATGTCCGGATCTGGAGGGCAAGGCAAGTGGATGGCCTCCTCCGTAAAGGAGAAGGACATTAATGAGCTTCGGGCGGCCGGGTATCTGGCGAAGGAAATCGCCCACCGTCTTCCGACAAAGGGGCAACGAGAGGGTGGTATTCATCCCCCATTTCGTCCGCGGGTTAGGGTTTCCACTCCACCCTTTCGTCCGCGGATTGATGTTCTATTAAGGGCTAGATTTCCATGATCTAGCCCCGGACTCCTTCCTCAACATCTTGGCATTCATTGCCGTGTGCGAGGCCTTCCTCCGCATTCCTCCCCACTTCGGAGATCTTCAACGTGAAGCCGAAGGTGGTGGATGGCTACCACGCGGAGTGCAGAGGCGCCATGGTGAGCAAGATGCCCAATGTCACATGGCCCAAAGTTACGTTTGTGGAGACGGTCAAGGAGTGGCAGAAGTTGTGGTTCTATATCACAGAGCTCGCGACGCCACCTGGGCCGCAGCTCCCGAGTTGATATCCGGAGCTCCAATGCAGCTCACCTCCTGGATGGAGAAGGGTCCAAATTGGTCTTCGTCGGACGAGCTGATAGCGCTGCAGACGCGCATCCAAAGCATGGTGGATAGAAACATCAAGCTCGTCCACGTGATTCAGGTGATGCTAGTTCGCCGGATCCTTCCATGCTAGAGCCGAACATGCCCTTTATGGGAATTTGATCCGGAGAAGCACCAAACCCTGGAAAGGCTCTTCAGAACTACACACGAAGATGTCTGGAAGTTGCTCTTTAAGGGCAACGAGACGTCGCCGGACATAGACACGGACCGCGGGCACGATCTTGCCCATCCTGCCAGTGCGGTAAGTCATGTCTCATGGCGCATCCTCTACTTGCTTGTTCAAGGAGGATATCTAAACTTTACTATCTCATTCTTTCAGGTATGGATAGAGAAAGCGGAGCGGATTCGGTGTCCGGCTCCGCTGCCCGAGGAACCAGTCATCCTGCTGCAGGCGAAGATGCTGGTTCCGGCGCCCTACAAGGTGCTGGAGAAGAAGGCCAAGAAGAAAGCCAAGGGGGCCAAAGGTGGCCTTCACCGCAATGGAGCTTCGGAAGTGACGTCCAGAGACAAGACTCACTCCTCTGCCGCCGAAGACGAGGAGGAGGAGGAGGAGGAGGAAAGGAATTCTCCCCTGATGGGGGGAGGAAGAAGAGGGCAGCCTCCACACATCTGGAGGCGGAGGCACCCAAGAGGGGGAAGGGCACCCTCGCGGATTACTCTGCGTGGGACGTCGACAGCAGCCCAGAGCGATGCCCCCGAAGCAAGCCCCTGGCCGCATCGTAAGTACTAAAAAGCCCATATGCATCCATGCATCCGGCCTCTCCTCTTTATGGTATTAATATGGTTAGTCATGCTATTGCAGTCCGGCCCACGACAACTCCCTGCGAACCTCATCAGGAGGTTCATTAGATTCAAAAGCGATGGCCAGCGAGTCACCGCTGGCCGCTTACTCTCCCATGGCCAAGGGCGACGCCGAGGTGCTGTCGCGAAGGACCTTCCCAGGCCAGGGAGAGTCTCAGGAGGCCGTCAGGGTGGCACTAGAGGGCGAAACCTCAGCCGCCGGACACATGGGGAAGCAGATCCCTATGGAGGCTGGCGGTGGGGGCCGTGTTCAGTTCGGCCCCCCACCGAATACGATTCTGGAGACCTACATGGCTTCAGAGTCCGGCGTGCAGCCTCCTTCGAGAGAAGGAGGTGTGCCTATTCCGCCAGTGACCTCTGTCCAACCAAAGGCACCGGATAATCTGCTAGAAGCGCTACGCGGCGCTTCCATTGTGGATGAGCATCGTATCCTTATGGGTACGGTGATTGAGAGGGTTCAGTCCGTCAAGAGCGGACTAACCGAAGCTTGCAGCAGCCTGCTGACAGGTTTTGAGGTAAGCGACGCAAAAGAGAAAATCCCCTTATAGACAGTAGCCCCTGAGACACTGTCCGGTGTTCGGAAAGAAAGGCTGGACAGAGGATCAATTCATTTTTGCAGGAAACTAACTAAATGTGTCTTATATGAATAAGCAGGCGTCGTTGCTGGCCGCGACCTCACACACTGCCGAAGTCTTCGGACTAGAGCAGAGACTGGAGCGGGCCGAGGAGGAGCTCGGCCAAGCGAGGAAGCAGCTAGAAGACAAGCAAGGTAAGGAATGACTCGCTATATATTCGGAAAGAATAAATGATGTGTATTGACCGTAGTGTCATGGTATTTGTAGGAGCGGCGACCGCGGTCGAGGTCCTTAAAAAGGCCCTGGCCGAAGCCAAGGAGAAAGCTGCCAAGGAATAAGCCGCCCGTAAGAAGCTCAAGGCCAGGCTTAACGAGGTCCAGCAAGAGCTCTAGGACGCTGTGAAAAAATGCGAGACCTTGGAGTGCGATGTTTCGGCTTGAGAGACCGAACTCGTCAAGGCTGGCCAAAGCGCGGAAGAGGCACGGGTTGAAGCCCAGGGCGCCCTCCAGGAGATCCAAGAGGCCAAGAAGATCGTGGCTGGTAAGGCATTTAGTATGCAAAGCAAGTATGTGAAGAAGAAGTATTTCTTACTAACCCGGATTCGGAGTTCTCCAGGGGCGTTTGCGGATCTGTCGCGCAGTGTGTCAGACGCTACGGAGTTCTACCGAGCCGAAGAAGGGAGCTCAACGGAGAAGCTGTTCTGGTCGCAACACCTTGCGCCAGAACATCTAGTGCCCTTCACCGATCAGCTAAAATAGCTGGTCGAGCTGCATAGGGTGGCCGAACTGGCCATGAAGGATTTAATAATCCGGCTGTGGCCTCCGGAAGCTATACCCAGCAGCTACTTCGGTCTCGTGAAGCGGCTGGTGGATGCCTGCGGTCGGTCTGCATCGAGGGCGCGTGCATGGCCTTCCCCCGTGTCAAGGTGTGGTGGGCGAAGATGGATGCCGTCAAGCTTGTGACCGAGGGGCCGCCTGAGGGCAAGGAGCACAGCACGCCCGAGCGGTATTTTGAAGACGTCCTGGAGGGGTCTCGCATTGTGGCGATGCAATGTGCGCAAGACATTATCTTTGGATGAATACATTCATGTTGTCTCTACCTTGTATGATGAAACAAAGGTGTTATGTAATATAATATTTGTTATGTTTTTAAAAAATTTACCTCCTGTGCGGCCGTGTTTTCTAAAATCTGAGAGTTGGCCAGTCGTCGGCTTCTGCCCCCACATAGGTAGTACGGGGGTGTTCGGGATGTAATCTAAACACTCTTGATCCAATTGTTGCTTCCCTATGTTTTATATATGTTCCTAGAGAAAACTAAGTTGAAAGATGATAGTAGCAATGATGCGGCCTGGGTCCGTGATCTGAGGTTTATCCTCATTGCTGCATAGAAGAATTATGTCCTTGATGCACCGCTAGGTGACAGACCTATTGCAGGAGCAGATGCAGACGTTATGAACGTTTGGCTAGCTCAATATGATGACTACTTGATAGTTTAGTGCACCATGCTTAACGTCTTAGAATCGGGACTTCAAAGACGTTTTGAACGTCATGGACCATATGAGATGTTCCAGGAGTTGAAGTTAATATTTCAAGCAAATACCCGAGTTGAGAGATATGAAGTCTCCAACAAGTTCTATAGCTAAAAGATGGAGGAGAATAGCTCAAGCAGTGAGCATGTGCTCAGATTGTCTGGGTACTACAATCGCTTCAATCAAGTGGGAGTTAATCTTCCAGATAAAATAGTGATTGACAGAATTCTCTAGTCACCATCACCAAGTAGAACTTCGTGATGAACTATAGTATGCAAGGGATGATGAAAACGATTCCCGAGCTTTCCATGATGATGAAATCGATGAAGGTAGAAATCAAGAAAGAGCATCAAGCGTTGATGATTAACAAGACCACTAGTTTCAAGAAAAGGGCAAAGGGAAAGAAGGGGAACTTCAGTAAGAATGGCAAGCAAGCTGTCACTTCCGTGAAGAAGCCCAAAGCTAGACTAAAGCCTGAAACTGAGTGCTTCTACTACAAAGGAAATGGTCACTGGAAGCGGAAATGCCCTGAATATTTGGTGGATAAGAAGGATGGCAAAGTGAACAAGGGTATATTTGATATACAGGTTATTGATGTGTACCTTACTAGTGTTTATAGTAGCCCCTGGGTATTTGATACTTGTTCGGTTGCTAAAAATTAGTAACTCGAAACAGGAGTTATAGAATAAACTGAGACTAGTTGAGGGTGAAGTGACGATGTGTGTTGGAAGTGGTTCCAAGATTGATATGATCGTCATCGCACACTCCCTATACTTTCAGGATTAGTGTTAAACCTAAATAAATGTTATTTGGCATTTGCGTTGAGCAAGAATATGATTTGATCATGTTTATTGCAATACGGTTATTCATTTAAGTTATAGAATAATTGTTATTCTGTTTACATGAATAAAACCTTCTATGGTTATACACCCAATGAAAATGGTTTGTTGGATCTCGATCATAGTGATACACATATTCATAATATTGAAGCCAAAAGATGCCAAGTTAATAATGATAGTGCAACTCATTTATGGCACTGCCATTTAGGTCATATTGGTGTAAAGCGCATGAAGAAAATCCATGCTGATGGGCTTTTGGAATCACTTGATTATGAATCAGTTGATCCTTGCGAACCATGCCTCATGGGCAAAGATGACTAAGACTCCGTTCTCCGGAACAATGGAGCGAGCAACTGACTTATTGGATATAATACATACTGATGTATGAGGTCCGATGAGTGTTGAGGCTCGTGGCGGGTATCATTATTTTCTGACCTTCACAGATGATTTGAGCAGATATGGGTGTATCTGCTTGAAGAAACATAAGTCTAAAACATTTGAAAAGTTCAAAGAATTTCAGAATGAAGTGGAAAATCATTGTAACAAGAAAATAAAGTTTCTACGATCTGATCGCAGAGGCGAATATTTGACTTACGAGTTTGGTCTTCAATTAAAACAATGTGGAATAGTTTCACAAACTCATGCCACCTGGAACACCACAGCATAATGGTGTGTCCGAACGTCATAACCGTACTTTATTGGATATAGTGCAATCTATGATGTCTCTTACCGATTTACCACTATCGTTTTGGGGTTATGCATTAGAGACAGCTACATTCACGTTAAATAGGGCACCGTCTAAATCCGTTGAGACGGCACCGTATGAACTATGGTTTGGCAAGAAACCTAAGCTGTCGTTTCTTAAAGTTTGGGGTTGCGATGCTTATGTGAAAAAGTTTCATCCTGATAAGCTCAAACCCAAATCAGAGAAGTGTGTCTTCATAGGATACCCAAAGGTTACTATTGGGTACACCTTCTATCACAGATCCGAAGGCAAGATATTCGTTGCTAAGAATGGATCCTTTCTAGAGAAGGAGTTTCTCTCGAAAGAAGTGAGTGGGAGGAAAGTAGAACTTGATGAGGTAACTGTACCTGCTCCCTTATTGGAAAGTAGTTCATCATAGAAATCTATTCCTGTGACTCCTACACCAATTAGTGAGGAAGCTAATGATGATGATCATGTAACTTCAGATCAAGTTACTACCGAACCTCGTAGGTCAACCAGAGTGAGATCCGCACCAGAGTGGTACGGTAATCCTGTTCTGGAGGTCATGTTACTTGACTATGACGAACCTACGAACTATGAGGAAGCGATGATGAGCCCAGATTCCGCGAAATGGCTTGAGGCAATGAAATCTGAGATGGGATCCATGTATGAGAACAAAGTGTGGACTTTGGTTGACTTGCCCGATGATCGGCAAGCCATAGAAAATAAATGGATCTTCAAGAGGAAGACGGACGCTGATAGTAGTGTTACTATCTACAAAGCTAGACTTGTCGAAAAAGGTTTTTGACAAAAGTTCAAGGTGTTGACTACGATGAGATTTTCTCACTCGTAGCGATGCTTAAGTCTGTCCGAATCATGTTAGCAAATTGCCACATTTTATGAAATCTGGCAAATGGATGTCAAAACTACATTCCTTAATGGATTTCTTAAAGAAGAGTTGTATATGATGCGACCAGAAGGTTTTGTCGATCCTAAAGGAGCTAACAAAATGTGCAAGCTCCAGCAATCCATCTATGGACTGGTGCAAGTATCTCGGAGTTGGAATATACGCTTTGATGAGTTGATCAAAGCATATAGTTTTATACAGACTCGTGGTGAAGCCTGTATTTACAAGAAAGTGAGTGCGAGCACTACAGCATTTCTGATAAGTATATGTGAATGACATATTGTTGATCGGAAATAATGTAGAATTTTCTGGAAAGCATAAAGGAGTATTTGAAAGGAGTTTTTCAAAGAAAGACCTCGGTGAAGCTGCTTACATATTGAGCATCAAGATCTATAGAGATAGATCAAGACGCTTGATAAGTTTATTTCAATGAGTACATACCTTGACAAGATTTTGAAATAGTTCAAAATGGAATAGTCAAAGAAAGAGTTCTTTCCTGTGTTACAAGGTGTGAAATTGAGTAAGTAAGACTCAAAGCCCGACCACGGCAGAAGATAGAGAATGAAAGTCATTCCCTATGCCTCAGCCATAGGTTCTATAAAGTATGTCATGCTGTGTACCAGATCTATTGTATACCCTACCACTGAGTTTGGAAAGGGAGTACAATAGTGATCTAGGAGTATATCACTGGGCAGCGGTCAAAATTATCCTTAGTGGAATAAGGATATGTTTCTCGATTATGGAGGTGACAAAAGGTTCGTCGTAAAGGGTTACATCGATGCAAGTTTTGACACTGATCCAGATGACTCTAAGTCTCAATCTGGATACATATTGAAAGTGGGAGCTATTAGCTAGAGTAGCTCCATGCAGAGCATTGTAGACATAGAATTATCTCACAAGCAAAACATGATCACACCTTAGTACTCTTTGGGTGTTAATCACATGGCGATGTGAACTAGATTACTGAATCTTGTAAAACCCTTTGGGTGTTGGTCACATGGCGATGTGAACTATGAGTGTTAACCACATAAAGATGTGAGCTATTGATGTTAAATCACATGGCGATGTGAACTAGATTATTGACTCTAGTGCAAGTGGGAGACTGAAGGAAATATGCCCTAGAGGCAATAAAAAAGTTATTATTTATTTCCTTATTTCATGATAAATGTTTATTATTCATGCTAGAATTGTATTAATCGGAAACATAATACATGTGTGAATACATAGACAAACAGAGTGTCACTAGTATGCCTCTACTTGACTAGCTCATTAATCAAAGATGGTTAAGTTTCCTAACCATAGACATGAGTTGTCATTTTATTAATGGGATCACGTCATTAGGAGAATGATGTGATTGACTTGACCCATTCCGTTAGCTTAGCACTTGATCGTTTAGTATGTTGCTATTGCTTTCTTCATGACTTATACATGTTCCTATGACTATGAGATTATGCAACTCCCGTTTACCGGAGGAACACTTTGTGTGCTACCAAACGTCACAACGTAACTAGGTGATTATAAAGGTGCTCTACAGGTGTCTCCGAATGTACTTGTTGAGTTGGCGTATTTCGAGATTAGGATTTGTCACTCGATTGTCGGAGAGGTATCTCTGGGCCCACTCGGTAATACACATCACTATAAGCCTTGCAAGCATTGTAACTAATGAGTTAGTTGCGGGATAATGTATTACGGAACGAGTAAAGAGACTTTCTGGTAACGAGATTGAACTAGGTATTGAGATACTGACGATCGAATCTCGGGCAAGTAACATACCGATGACAAAGGGAACAACGTATGTTGTTATGCGGTTTGACCGATAAAGATCTTCATAGAATATGTAGGAGCCAATATGAGCATCCAGGTTCCGCTATTGGTTATTAACCGGAGACGTGTCTCAGTCATGCCTACATAGTTCTCGAACCCGTAGGGTCCGTACGCTTAACGTTCGGTGACGATTTGTCTTATGAGTTTATGTGTTTTGATGTACGGAAGGTAGTTCGGAGTCCCAGATGAGATTGGGGACATGACGAGGAGTCTCGAAATGGCCGAGACATAAAGATCGATATATTGGACGACTATATTCAGACATCAGAAAGGTTCCGAGTGGTTCGGTATTTTTCGGAGTACCGGGGAGTTACAGGAATATGGGGGAAGAAGTATATGGGCCTTATTGGGCTTTAGGGGAGAGAGAGAGGCAGGCCACGCGCCCCCCCAATGACTAGTCCGAATTGGACTAGGGGGAGGGGCGGCGCCCCCTCCTTCCTTCTCTTCCCTCTTCCCCTTCCTTGTCTCCTACTCCTACTACTTGGAAGGGGAGGAATCCTACTCCCGGTGGGAGTAGGACTCCTCCAGGGCGCGCCATTGGGGCCGGCCCTCTCCCCCTCCTCCACTCATTTATATACATGGCCAGGGGGCACCCCATAGACACAACAATTGATCTCTTGATCTCTTAGCCGTGTGCGGTGGCCCCCTCCACCATATTCCACCTCGATCATATCATAGCGGTGCTTAGGCGAAGCCCTGCGTCGGTAGCATCATCATCACCGTCACCACGTCGTCGTGCTGACGGAACTCTCCCATGTAGCTCTGCTGGATCGGAGTTCGCGGGACGTCATCAAGCTGAACGTGTGCTGAACTCGGAGGTGTCGTACGTTCGGTACTTGGATCGGTCGGATTGTGAAGACGTACGACTACATCAACCGCGTTGTGCTAACGCTTCCGCTTTCGGTCTACGAGGGTACGTGGACAACACTCTCCCCTCTCGTTGCTATGCATCACCATGATCATGTGTGTGCGTAGGAATTTTTTTGAAATTACTACGTTCCCCAACACCTGTTACTATTGTTGATGACATTCCGGTAACCACCGATGGACGAGAACTTTGCCTATTGGTCCGCCTCGTTCAAAGAGGAGGAAGATGGTTCTCTTCGTCCCCCGCCCTTGGTGCCGATGTTGTTGCCGACATAACTGACAGGCTATCCTCTGACATGCCTTGCTTACATGATCGGGCAAGACGTCATCGCCCTTCCTACTTTTAACCCACATGGTGGGCCCATAACCCACAGTTCCACATGATCGAAACCTGACTCTCCTGTACACCCCCTGTTCCCAAGGTGGTTCCTCGCGCGTGGCCTCGTATGTAATTCATGAGCCACCTTCAGAGAGATCATCAATTCTGGTATCAACCACAATACCTATTCATGTTGCTGTGAACCCCTTTCACGCCCTGTTTCAGGCATCGAGCGATTGCCTACCCGCTCGAAACTTCCCATGATACCTCCTTACTTTGCTCTCGATATTTTCTTAAGTTTCAATTCGAGGGTTACTTTCCGCCACCTTCCCCGATGTTATCGACCAGATACTCAACCTTGCAGAGGTCCGTTCTCCCGGAATACCCATCCTTTATTCTTTCGTAAGTACGATGGAGTTCCCGAAGAAAGGATGCCGACTTCATCATGATGACCTGAAGCAGAGAAATGAAGACATCAACGTAATGGATCGACCTCTTTGAGGAGAGCAACCAAGACCGAGAAGACTCGTTAGAATTTCGTAACCAGAACTTTCCCCCATACACAACCTCTTAAATCTCGGGACGAGATTTCTTGTAGTGGAGGAGAATTGTGACGCCCGGATAATTAAGCTACAGTAATTCCATGCTAATGATGCCATGTCACCTCGGTTACTATTGTTAATCTCGCGTTAGTTTGAAACCGATTCAAATTTGAATTTGAATTAAAGTCAAACGATAAAAGTTTTCAAACATTAATACTAAAATGTTCATCATGTGTAAAATATTCATTTGTTAATATTGGTGGTGAACCAACATTTTTAAAAAGTGTTTAAATGCCATAAACTATCCAAAACTGTGCCAATCAGCCTCAAATTTTATCATTTCTATTTAAACAAAATTTCAAATGAATTCAAATACCTCTCAAACTTTTTGTGGCAGTGCCTAAATATGCAAGAGCAATTTTGGACCAAGTTCCATATTTCGCAAAAATCATTTGATGGCTTAGTTAAATACAAACAGTGCATATTAAAAGAAAAATAGAAAACGGAAATTTTTTAGAAAAGGAAAAGAGGTAGAGGTACTCTACTGCTGCACTGGGCCCTGGTGGCCACAGTTCAGGCCTAGCCCATCCCCGTTCATCCCCTTGCTCTCTGTTCACCAGGCACCCTGTGGACGCAGGAGCGTCATCCATGGCCGGATAGCCACGGGGCGGCCATCCCCGCCGTCTCCCTGCGTTGGATAAGAATGCCCTGCGCCCCCTCTGTCAACCCTAGATCGCCAATCCTTCTCCCTCGCGTCGCCCCCTTCTTTTTCTCCGAAGCCTGAAGCCACCGTGTAGCGCACGTCGTCGATCCCGCGGACACCAGGTTCCCCGTTGAAAAGAAGCAGGTTCGGGAGCACCACTGCCTCGTCCTCTTCATCTACACAAACTCGCGCGAGCAGGAGCACCCTGGAGCCGTTGACATCAGCCTCCTTCCCGACTGGATCCTTCGGTCACCGTAGCTCGATCCGCACTACTCCGACCATCCCCGGCCTCGTCGTCCCCTACTCTGCAGCCGTGGTGAGCTGCTCTACCAATCCCCCTTGTCTCGACCTCGATTCACACCGTATGTCGCCGTCCTACGCCATGGCCGGAGCTCGATCTCCCGTTCGTGTCTGCGCTGCTGCCCCGCGCTTGCTCCGCGTTGCGCGTGCCCCGCCCCTGGCCTAGCCTCCGCGTACCGCAGTGCGCCCGCAGCCGCCTTGCTCGCGCTCAGCCGCTCTAGCCCGCGCCTTGGCCGCCCTCTGGTCAGGCTCCGTGCGCGTACCGTGCGCCACGCCAAGCCTGGCTCGCCGCAGCAGCCCGCGCCACCGCTGCCCGCTGCTCCCACGTGCCCCGCGCTCCTTGGCTGCTGCTGTTGCGTGCTGCTTGCTGCTCCCCGGCCGCCGCCCCTTGTTGCTGCTAACCGTTGCTGCTGCTGTGCCTCGCATGCCTGTGGCGCCCTCTCCCACTTGCTCCTGCCGCTACTGCTGCCCGGCGGTGCCTGATTGCTGCTCCCGCATACCGCTGCTGCTACTGCTTGCTTGCCGCTACTGCTTGCTTGCCGCTGCTGCTTCCTCCTGCTGCCGCTACTAAGCTGCTGCTCCTTGCACTGCCTGCTGCTTGACTACTTTGCACTGCTGTTGCTTTGTACTGCTCTAGCTACTGCGTATTGCTGCTGCTTCTTGGGCATGGACGCAAGGCCCGTGTACTCGGCCGTGTGTGCGTATGGGTGTGTATGAGCCGGATCTTGTTTAGTCTAGTTTAGGATTAAACTAGTGCTAAGTGAGTCTAGTTGTAGATGACATGTAGGGCCCCCGTTTAAATAAGTTAGATTTATTTATTTGTTTAGGAATAGCTATGACATGTGGGCCACCCCTTCTCTATTTGACCAGTCAATTTGACTTAGTCAAACTCGTATTAGACAATTTCAGAAAATTGAATAAACTTTGAAAAATCATAACTAATTCATACTAGCTGGGATGAAAAAGTTTTATATATGGAAGTTGCTCAGAAAAACGTGACGAACCCGGATATGCAGTCTGTTTGCCCATCACACGCCCCTAGCATAGCGAACATGCAAAAATCCCCCTCTGGTTCGTCTGTCTGAAAAACGTCAAACACCAGGAATATTTTCCCGGATGTTTTCCCCCTTCACCAGTAGCACCTACTATCGCGTTAGGGCACACCTAGCACCGTGTATTGTCATGTTATGTTTTGTGATGTTTTGTTTGCTCCGTATTACTATTTCTTCCCCCTCTTCTTCTCTTGTAGACACTGAGACCGGCGTTGATGCCACTGAGTACGACTGCGTCACCGCCGACCCTTCTTCCTGTGCAACGGAGCTTCCAGGCAAGCCCCCTCTTTGTTCATCCTGATATCGCCTACTCCTTTCCTTTACTGCTTGCATTAGAGTAGTGTAGCTGTTACTGCCATCGGATGAACCTATTCTGCTGCATAACTTGTCCTTGTTACTTCTATTTTTACCTTTACCTGCAATCCTAAATGCTTAGTATAGGTTGCTAGTATTACATCAGTGGCCCTACACTCTTGTCCGTCTGCCATGCTATATTACTGGGCCGTGATCACTCGGGAGGTGATCACGGGTATATACTATACTATTACATACTTATGTTGATGATTCGGAGATGGGGGCCGAAGGGGCAGGTGGTTCCACCCAGGTAGTGGTGGGCCTGGGTTCCCGACAGCCCCCTGATGGTTACTTTGTGGTGGAGCGACAGGGCAGGTTGCGACCACCTCGAAGAGAGGTGGGCCTGGCCCTGGTTGGCGTCCGCGGTTACTTCAAAATAACACGCTTAACGAGATCTTGGTATTTGATCTGAGCCTGGCCATTGGCCTATACGCACTAACCAACTACGCGAGAACAGTTATGGGCACTCGATGTCGTAGTATCAGCCGAAGCCTCCTAGACGTCAGCGACCGAGTGGGGCGCGCCGGGTTGGACCGCGTAACACAACTTCCTTTGTAATGGAGGTTGCTAGGTCTGCTCACCGGCCGCGTACGCAACGTGCAGGTGTGCAATGGGCGATGGGCCCAGACCCCTGCGCGCATAGGATTTAGACTGACGTGCTGACCTCTTTGTTAGGCCTAGGTGGGGCTGCGACGTATTGATCTTCCGAGGCCGAGCATGACCCAGGAAAGTGTGTCCGGCCAGAGGGATCGAGCGTGTTGGGTTATGTGCTGCACCCCTGCAGGGAAATTTATCTATTCGAATAGCCGTGATCCTCGGTAACAGGACGACCCGGAGTTGTACCTTGACCTTATGACAACTAGAACCAGATACTTAATAAAACACACCCTTTCAAGTGCCAGATACAACCCGGTGATCACTCTCTCACAGGGCAACGAGGAGGGGATCGCCGGGTAGGATTATGCTATGCGATGATACTTGATTAACTTACCATCTACTCTCTTCTACATGCTGCAAGATGGAGGCTGCCAGAAGCGTAGTCTTTGACAGGACTAGCTATCTCCCTCTTATTCTGGCATTCTGCGGTTCAGTCCACTGATATTGCCCTTTTACACAGAAACCCATTCATATTTAGTGTAGATCCTTGCTTGCGAGTACTTTGGATGAGTACTCATGGTTGCTTTGCTCCCCCTTTTCCCCTTTTCCTGTCTTCCTGGTTGTCGCAACCAGATGCTGGAGCCCAGAGCCAGACGCCACCGTCGACGACGACTCGTACTACACCGGAGGTGCCTACTATTACGTGCAGGCCGCTGACGACGACCAGGAGTAGTTTAGGAGGATCCCAGGGAGGAGGCATGTGCCTCTTTCGATCTGTATCCCAGTTTGTGTTAGCCATCTTATGGCAACTTGTTTAACTTATGTCTGTACTCAGATATTGTTGCTTCCCCTGACTCGTCTATGATTGAGCTCTTGTATTCGAGCCCTCGGGGCCCCTGGCTTGTAATATGATGCTTGTATGACTTATTTTATTTTTAGAGTTGTGTTGTGATATCTTCCCGTGAGTCCCTGATCTTGATCGTATACGTTTGCATGTATGATTAGTGTACGATTGAATCAGGGGCGTCACAGTTGATCCAAAGTTTTTGCTTCTTCACATGAATTTTACTATCCTTGAAATGTCATTTTATTTTTCATTTTTCTTGTTGTTTTAATAAAATACTTAGATCTGAAAGTTTTAAATAAGAGAGAGTCCTCACATAGATGTCTATTTACTTGACTACTTGATTGATCTTCACTTTTATCTTTTTGGAGTAGCTTGTCAGTTACTCTTGTGCTTCACTTATATCCTATGACTAAACTATTGAATCAATTAAATATCATAAAGTTGAAATTATATCATGCACAATGGTAGCTTAACATTGGGTTTAGCAAGTGAAATCTTTTGAAGCTTGACAATCATAATTTTGGTCATACAAGCAATTCATGAATGACTACTATAAGGAAGAGAACTTTCACATGCAAATACACTATCTTGGAAATTTTTTGTGATTGTGAGCCCCCATCAAAATATTATATGCTAAAATTGTTGACATTGGACAAGGAAGACAACGTAATGATTTATGTTTGTTCATATTCACATAGAAGTTATATTTTCGTAGATCCTTCAACATGTGGTGCTTGCCCCCCATCTTTGCTAGCCAAAAATTCCGCACCAAGTAGAGATACTACTCGTGCGTCCATAAACCCTTAAAACCAAATCTTATTTTCAAGAGCCCACCATACCTACGTAACGATTGAATAAGATCCTTCAAGTAAGTTGTCATCGGTGCAATAAGGCAATAAAAATTGCTTCTAAAAGTGTTAGATCATTTAGTGGAAGAGAAAATTGAGCGTTGTACGAACTTGTGATGGCAAAGAATAAACGCGAAAGACTGCATAAGAAAGGTTGCTACCATAAGGGGCATGATAACATGACGTTCTCTTGCACTAAGGAATTGAGCATACAAACAAAAAGCGCATGGCAACCTCTGCTTGCCTCTGCGAAGGGCCTACCTTTTACTTTCATGTATTTACTTTCATGCAATAGTCAAAGTTTTTCTCTCTATTCCTTTTTATTTTTCTATTTCGGAAATCATCATGCGGTGAGGAAAGATCTAGGCACATATATCCAGTTGGATATGGGTAACATGAGTTATTATTGTTGACATCACCCTTGAGGTGAATACGTTGGGAGGCTAAATTATAAGCCCCTATCTTTCTGTGTCTGGTTGAAACATTTTGCTCATGTGTATACGGTGAGTGTTAGCAATCATAGAATACTATATGATTGTTGAGTACGTGGAGCTCTTGCTTAGACTTTGTTGAATAAGTTGAATTGCAATTTCTTGGTAACTGAGAATATAGGTTTTTGAGTTTCAAGAGAATTCATTGTTTGAACCTTAACATGTGAATTGGTTGCTACTTTACCATGATGAGTTTTATGAGAAAGAATTGCTATTATGATGCTAGGAAAAGTGATTGAAATTATCATTGATCAAACTTATGCACTTTGCTAGCATTCACACTTCATAAATTATTTCTTTTATCATTTACCTACTCGAGGACGAGTAGGAATTAAGCTTCGGGATGCTGATACGTCTCCAACGTATCTATAATTTTTGAAGTATTCATGTTGTTATATTATCATTCTTGGATGTTTTACAATCATTTTATAGCAACTTTATATCATTTTTTGGGACTAACCTATTGACCCAGTGCCCAGTGCCAGTTGTTGTTTTTTGCTTGTTTTTTACATTGGAGGAAATCAATATCAAATGGAGTCCAAACACCGTGAAACTTTTTGTGGATTTTTTATGGACCAGAAGACATCCAGTGGACCAGAGAAGCACCTGGGGGTGCCTCGAGGGGGCACAACCCACCAGGGCGTGCCTGGGGGCCCAGCCGCGCCCAGGTGGGTTGTGCCCACCTCGGTGGCCACACCCTCTTCGCCCTATAAATTTCCAAATATTTCAAAAACCCTCGGGGTAACCCTAGATCGGAAGTTCCGCCGCCGCAAGGCTCTGTAGCCACGAGAAACCTATCTAGATCCTGTTCCGGCACTCTGCCGGAGGAGGAGATCATCGCCGGTTGCCATCTTCATCATCCAGGCGGCCATCATGATGAGGATGGAGTAGTCCACCCTCAGGGCTGAGGGTTTGTACCAGTAGCTATGTGTTTAATCTCTCTCTCTCGTGTTCTTGAGATGTCACGATCTTGATGTATCGCGGGCTTTGTTAATATAGTTGGATCATATGGTGTTTTCCCCTCTCTATCTTGTTGTGGTGAATTGAGTTTTCCCTTTGAGATTTCGTTTTATCGGATTGAATACTTTTATGGATTTGAGAGCACTTGATATATGTCTTGCATATGAATACTCGTGGTGACAATGGGGTATCGTATTGATTCACTTGATATATGTTTTGGCACTCAAGTCGTGGATTCCCGAGGTGACATTGGGGTAATCTACGCATAGGGGTTAATGCACGTTCTTGTCTTTGTTTGTCCGGTAGAAATCTTGGGGCACTCTTTGAGGTTCTTTGTGTTGGATTGAGTATTATGAACCTGAAATTATTTGGTGTTATTTTAGTACGAACTGTTGGATAGATCGATCGGAAAGAATAGCTTCGAGGTGGTTTCATACCCTACAAACGATTTCTTCTTATTTTCTCTGCTAGATAAGAACATTGGAGTGATTCTTCGTTGCGCATTGAGGGATGGTTATGTGATCCAATTATATTAGCATTGTTGAGAGATTGCACTAGCGAAAGTACGGACCCTAGGCCTCATTTTCAAGCGTTGCAATACCGTTTGTGCTCACTTTTGTTAGTTGCTACCTTGCTGTTTTTTATTGTTCCTATTACAAAAATCAATATCTACTATCCATATTACACTTTTATCACCATCTCTTCACTGAACTAGTGCACCTATACAATTTGCCATTGTATTGGGTGTGTTGGGACACAAGAGACTTTTTATTATTTGGTTGTAGGGTTGTTTGAGAGAGACCATCTTCATCCTACGCCTCCCACGGATTGATAAACCTTAGGTCATCCACTTGAGGGAAAATTGCTACTGTCCTACAGAACTCTGCGCTTGGAGGCCCAACACGTGTCTACAAGAATTAAGTTGTGTAGTAGATATCAAGCACGTACCTCGTGCGGAAAATAGCATTGCTGATCATCTGTCAAAGTGCGCTGCGCAGAAGCTTCCTGTGGAACCAGGAACTTTTGTTCTCCATCTTACTCGGCCCTCCGTATCCCCGGCAACAATGGCCCTGAAGTGGAGGAAACTGGACTCCAGCAAGCCTCTCTCGGTAGAGCCTTCCGGGGCTCCCAGCAGGGAGCTTGACGGGAACAACTCCCCTTCAGCTGCTGAGCTACCCCCTCCCACCAGACCACCGGTCCTCATGGTCGAGGGGTGCGCTCCCGCGAAGCGGAGGTGCTGCTAGTCCTCGTTGCCGAGCCCCAGGCTCCAACTTGGGCAAGGCACATAGTCCATTTCCGCCAAACCGGAGAACTTCCCGAAGAGCAAGAAGAAGCTGAAAGAGTAGCCCGGAGGGCCAGTATGTATCAGTTTGTCGATGACACACTATAGAGAAGAAGGCCCAATGGTGTGAAATTGAAGTGCTTTTGCCGGGAAGAAGGAAAGGAACTACTGGCGGAAATACACAAAGGCATGTGCGGCTCCCACATTGGATCAAGGGCATTGTTTGGGAAAGCATTCCGGCAAGGATTCTATTGGCCCACAACCCTCCAAGATGCGATCGAGCTAGTCACCAAGTGTGAAGCCTGCCAGTTCCATTCCAAGAATATCCATCTGCCTGCCGAAGCTCTTCAGACAATCCCTTTGTCATGGTCGTTTTTGGTCTAGGGGCTCGATATCCTCGGCCCTTTCCCACGAGCTGCCGGGGGCTTTGAATTCTTGTTCGTTGCAACCTACAAGTTTACAAAGTGGCCGGAAGTAGAAGCCGTGAGAAAGGTGACTGCTCAGTCGGCTATCAGGTTCTTGAAAGGAATTGTGTGCCGCTTCAGGGTCCCTGCCCGGATCATCACTGACAATGGCACCCAATACACGAGCCGAGCCTTCATGCAATATGTTCATGCCATCGGAAGCAAGATCTCATTTTCTTCTGTTGCACATCCCAGAAGCAATGGACAAGCTGAGAGGGTGAACGCTGAAGTGTTGTGAGGACTCAAGACAAGAACATTTGATAAGCTGCGGAAGCGTGGCAGGCGATGGATCGTCGAGCTGTCGGTGGTTCTTTGGTCCCTCAGAACGACACCAAATCGAGCTAATGGGCAGACTCCCTTCTCCCTAGTCTATGGGGCAGAAGCAGTTATCCCCACGGAACTCATTTACGAGTCACCTCGAGTGCTTGTCTATGATGAAGTAGCACAGGAACAGCACCGGCTGACGACGTTGTGCTTCTCGAGGAGAACCGTCTCCGGGCTTCTACGCGTGCTGCACGCTACCCGCAAACCATGCATCGCTATCACAGCCGCAGGGTTCATGCCCGGTGTTTTGAGGAAGGCGACCTTGTCCTTAGGCACGTTCAGTCCGCCAAGGGTACAAAGAAGTTGGCGCCAAAGTGGGAAGGCCCTTACCGGTAGTACGAGTCACCAGACCTGGCGCAGTCCATCTGGAGACCATAGATGGCGTTCAATTGCAAAATTCATGGAATATTGAGCATCTCCACAAGTTCTACCCGTAAGGCACAGCTGTCGGGCCCTACCCAGGAGCCAGCCTTTTGTACAGGCCTTGCCTCAGTTGCATGTAACCCCTTATACAAAGCCAGGCGCAGACCCTAAGCAATAGAGAAATAAATGAAGCGCTGGGGGCCCCCGACAAGTTGCATGCATGCATCAGCATATCATGAGCGTCGCATGTTCGTGTAGATAAGATCGCATATGGCATCATTTTCATCTGCATAAACTGCAGGCTCCCGCCGTGGACTTGGTCCCCAAGAGGAGATAAGAAGACGAGCCTACATTGCGATCTCTGGCAAGCCAAACATATAAGTTCTTTCTCTTATCCATACGTGATCTGTAAGTAAAGACTTGTGCATAAGAAAACCTCGCTGCCTTTTCGAAACTTAGGTGCTCCCATCCTTTGACTCGAACGTTGCTTCGGTCAGGATGGTCCCAGTGACCTTTGATGAGAAAGGACTGGCGGGGGGTTGGTCCGTCTTCACGATTTGGGCCTGGTAGGCCTCACTCCGCGGCAACAAGACTAAGGGGACTGACAGGATAGCTTGCCAGGGGAAACTTGTTTACTTAAAAGTATAGAGGCATCCCACCTCTGCATGGACATACTACATGCACGAGTCCCTAGCAAGGTTTATCTTTTTCATTAATATGCTGATCAAACAAGTACATACCTTACAGGACACAAACATGGATTAAAGAGATTACATAATTTGAACTAAAATTTGGCAAGTGCCTACAGATTTAAGGTTGAAAAAAAGATAAGTGCCCCGTGATGCCCTTTCTTGTCCCTCTCCTCCTAGGCATTGCGGCAGGAGGTGAAGAGGGCAAAAGGAGCGCCTGGGCAGAAGCCCAGCCTGACATGTCGGGCTCCAGGAGAGGCAGCCCGGTGGGAGTGGGAGGGCACAGACGAAGGCGATGGTGAAGAGATCGGCGGAGGCCACCCATCAACCGCCACCATCAGGGCCAGCAGGACGTGGTAGGGCGAATGAAGCTGTAGCTCGCGAGGAAGCCTATGGGGGTCTAGCTGGAAGGCTGCCGGTGGAGCCGGAAGCACCACCTCTACCCCTGCTCCCAACTGCCCGGCAAATCACCTTGCCGGAGAGGAGGTGCAGATGCAGATGGTGCTACCGCCGCCTGACGGTGACGGTGCAGCTAATGCTCAGCCAGAGTCAGAGTCGTCGCCCTCCCGGTCGGTGCCGTCATCATCGCCATCACTGTCCTCCTCGTCGCTATTGCTCGAGGAGGGGCTTTCGTTGTCGGTTGAGCTCTCTGCGTAGCACCCTAAGTGAGCACCCGAGCTCCCAAAAACCTTGACGGAAAGGAAACCGACCTACATTATCTTAAAATGGAGGACATGCCCTTCCGACAGGCTGTGGGCGCGGGCAAAAGTCTTCCAGCCTCAACAGAAGTACATGACCTAAGGGGCGGGGAAATCTACATCAACCCGTATGCTGCCATTCACACAACCCCTCATGTGCAGTTTCAATGCCCGTGGCTGCTCAAGCTCCATCGCCCTTGCAAATGGGGTGGGGAGACGGAGACAGCCGTGCGGGGGCTTGTACAGCCCGATGACGAACTCTAGGGGTGGTCCCCAATGTGGCCTTCCATCCGGGGAGGAGCATCCGACGCAAGCATCGTCAAGGCGCTGCCCCGTCCCCCTCAGCCTCGTGCACCCTGTGACCTCGGCGACGTCCCCTTCCACCTCCTCTCACCGCGGGCTCAGCACCTGCATCGTCAGAAGGAAGAGGGAGGCGCTGTCGAGCAGAAGTTCTCATCGCCATAGGAGCAACACCAGATCCCTGACCTCTCGCCATGATAAGCAGAGGCTATGGTAAGAATGGGGGAGGAGGAGGTGCGGGAAAGCGTCTCGTCCCGCGTCCACTTTTATAGGCGGGCAAGGGAAGGGGCCGGGTTTTTCCGTGGAGATCGCCGCCCTGTTCGACCAATCCGACTCCTCCTCATCATTAACGGCTCGAAGAATCAAGGCCGACCCTCTGCTCCAATCCACGGCGCCCGACTTTCTGCCATGGCACCCATTCCCGTACCCTCTGCATCCGCCACCAACCCTGCGCGATGCATGCAGTACATGTGGCGGAACTGCTTGGAGCGGGAAGAATAGTGGGATGGCAGTTACCGCCCCGTGAATATGGGGCGTGGGGCACTCCGCAAGGCGTGGCCCATTCTATACCCCACTAAAATTGGCGTTACGCGATGCACGGGAGAATCGAAAACTGACCTGGGCTCAGGTTAATGAAGAAGCAAAGAAGATCTTAAAAGGGCAAGCCACCACTACGCTCCTGCCTGTGTACTGGTTAGGGCCTACCACGAAGATGCCCGGCAGCGCGTTCGGGCCAGGCCCAGGGGTTCCTGTCGGTGCAACAAAGCCTGGGTCCCTTGCCTAGAGTATGCACATGCCTAAGGACAAGTTTGCAGCGCCCAAGATGAAACCAGGCACGAAGGGATCAGCTCTTTGAAGAATCAGAGAGTTGGCCGAGAAGACCAAGTCAAGCCAGAGAGACAAGATGTCACTAAGGGAAAGACCTTCCTTGCCGGGCAGGTGAGCCTGGCGGGGTTGGGGTTACCTCAGAAGAAAGCCTCCAGATCATCTCGGCAGGCCTGCCGGGGCTTGCGGCAAACCACTCCACCACACCACCTCACAACAACGCAAGTCATCGATCAGTTCAGTGTCAAGCCCCTAAGTGACTAAGTGGCTTCTTCCTGCCACACGATAGCCACTTCCTACAGAAAACACATCCATATGACACCCGGCCTGAGATGTGCCAAACAAGTAGGCGGAAGCTGGCAAAACAACCCAGCAGGGCCTGCCGGGCATGTTGTGATGTGACACTGAGCGGCGCATTTAATGCGTTCTGTCCGTCTGCAGAGTTAGGTATGATAGCCATGTTTACTATCTAATCAGTATGTAAAGACTGATTTGCCACTGTGGTGGCCCCTTCATCTATAAAAGGAGGCCCATGGCAATCGTAGAAAGGATTCGGACCCTCACACATTCATGCATGCGTAGCCACTCTCGCCCCAAGGTAACCCTGTTGGGCAACAGCGCCACGTTCTTCACCATTATCCACCATCAATCCACCAAAGCAGGAGTAGGGTTTTACGCCTCGCGGCGGCCCAAACCTGGGTAAAATTGCCTGTGTGGTCTCTGTCGTGCTGTGCTACGCTTCTCCGCTCTTTGTGCAACGTGCCCATACCCCCGCCGAACCAAAAGGGGCTCATGGCCCCATAGGTGGTCGTGGTTTCCCACGACACATGTGAAAACAAGAATTATCTATACCAATATAAAAAGACCCAAAGGGGCTGATCCAATTGATCTCGGCCATCGGACTAAGTCAATCCAATGACCTAGACTGCTCCAATGGCGAGTGTTTAACGTGTTTAATGTGCAATTAATATCATACCAAATATTGCACTAATCACAGGATTCACACACAACTAATAGCATACCTAATATCCACGTGTAATTAATATATTGCCTAAATATTAACGTGCATTGCACATGCGCATTTACTAGTACCATAAAAGCTTGTGGTAGTCACATCACGACATATCATGGCATGAAATAAATTCTAACAGTTAGATAGCATGAAAATCCTCTACTTCATGTTCAAAGTTAATCCATGATACAAAAATAACAAAGTTGTCACATCCCTAGCCTTGCTATGCACTTGGACTAGCTTGGTTGCTGCATCATGTCTAAATTTCATTTAAACTTGAATTGGGAACTGTTAAACCCTAGCAACAAATGAAATTCAAATAGGTTCAACCTAAAATAATCTTCAATGAACCGAAAATGCCCTTTGAAAATGTTCATGATTTCTGATAAATGTGAAAACCTCTGCCAAAAATGATGAACATATTTATAGGTCATCTCTGGATTTTTGATTTAAATCATTATGTATTTGAATTTGATCATTTAATTACTATAAATATTTAAAATGCTTAAATAATTCTGAAACTAAATGTGGGCCACTGGAATAATCCAGGGAGTGTCCACAATTTATTTCATGATTTTACAAAATGCTTTAGTATTTTTACTTAAACCAAAACAGTTGCAGAAAACAGAAACAAATTAGAAAACAGAGAGGGAGGGATGCTCAACTAGGCCTCACCTGTGCTGGCCTAGCCCACTTGGTCTGGTGCCAGTCATCCCTAACCTCTGCCAGTAGGCAGAGGAGGGACAACACACGCGCGCGCGAGGCGCCACGCCTCCTCCTGCTTGCCGCCGAGCCTCTGGACGCGTGGGTGAACGCCCCGGAGCCGTCCCGATCCAGCCAACACCCCACTCCCCCTGCTCTCTCCCTCGACTCTGCATTGCTGCAGCTGAACGCTGCCGTCGTTGCCCACCACGGCCATCGTCCACCACTCACCTTGTCGACGCGTCAGGAAGAACCGCAGCACTGTCCTCGTCCTCTCTGCTGAGCCAAGCGTCGTCGGACGCCTCCAAACGCCGCCACGGCCTCGTCTTCAACCTCGGGAATCCGAGATCGTCCCCGCCGTCCCGACTGCTGCAGCCCTTCGCCGAGCCCATCGAGACGCTCGTCTGACTCGCCGTGAGCCACTGACCTTTCTCCCCCTCTCCGTTCTCGCTCTCGTGCGCCGTAGCCACCGCACCTTGCTCGCCCGCACGCGCCGCAGCCTGTGCTTGCCGCTGACGTGTCTCCGGCCACCTAACGGTCCAGCCATTGTGCTCAGCTTCCTTCCCTCGCCGCGTAGAGCACGTAGGAGCCCCGCACGAGCTGCTCCGCCTACCGTAGCGTCGACCCCGAGCTCACCCGAGCTCCGGCGACCACCAAGGTCGACGCCGCCGATGACTCCGGCAACCCCAAGCCCAACCACCATAACCACCGCGTCACACAGATGCCCTCCGCCGTCCATTTGGTCGCCGGAGGAGGGAACCCGAGCCCTCCGCCACGTCTGGCCTCGCCGGCGTCAAGCCGCGGGCGAGTTTGACTCGTTTAACCAGGGGTTTGACCCCCCCTAGGTCATTGACATGTGGGTCCCTGAGCCTAATTAGGTTAGTCTAAATTTCCTATTTAGATTAGTACTAATCTTGTGGACCACACGTGTCTGCTTTGACTTTGACCAAGTCAGCGTTGACCGGTCCCACCTGTCATTGACCCTAACCAACACCGTGACACTGACATGCGGGTCCCACTGGTCAGATTTGACCAGGAACGGTTCCGTTGACTTTTTGACGTCATGCTTACACAATGCTGACGCAGTTAATCATTTTCTGGATTAAAAACAATCTAGAAAATTCCAGAAATTAGTTTAAACTTCAGAAATTCATATAAAATCAACCGTAACTCCAAATGAAATGATTTATATATGAAAAACTATTAGGAGAATCCAATCTATCCATCTGTACCATTTCCATGCATGTTAGAACAACTTTTGGCTGTTGTTTTGGACAAATCAAATGAAATGGCATTTAAATAACAACATGTGGAGTATGAATTTGAACCTTGGGTTCAAACCAACTTCATTTAATTGTGTTGCTAGTTGCATTAGCTAAATCAACAACATATTGCCATGTCATGATCATGCATCATATTATTGCATTGCATTGATTGTGTTCTTTCTCTGTTGCCAGTGTTTGTCCCCCTTAAGTGGACGTTGTTCTGACGTTGGGATCGTTGACACCGATGAAGAGCTATTACTATTTTCAGAAGTGCAAGGCAAGCAAAACCCCCTTGTTCATTCTGATATAATCCCACTCTCTCGCTCCCGCTTTCTTTTACTGCATTAGGACAACAACGATTCATCTGTTACATGTTGCGGTAGTTGAACCCCTTTCCTCTGCATGACCTGTCATTGCCACAGTAAATAGATGAAACCCACTAGCATGAGTAGGAGTTGTTTGAGCCCTGATGTGCCTACTCATTCATGCTTGTTTGTCATGCCTGCTACTGCTTAGAGTTGAGTCAGGTCTGATTCATCGGGGATGAATTGGAGGTGTGTGAACATGTCCTACTGTTGAGAGCTAAGTGTGTGAACACGATTTGGTAAAGTTATCGATGAGAGGCCATGTAGGAGTACATGGTGGGTTGTTTCATTGGAACTGTCCTTAGGATTTGAGATATGTATGTGTGATTTAAGATCAACTACTACCACACATTGGGATCCTTAATTGACTCTCTTGACTTATTAACCGCCCCTGTCCTCTGTCCAGGAGTTGCAAGTAGTTTCTGGTATTTGTACTATGCTGGAGGCCATGCGCAGCGCTGACCTGAGGAGTGGGCTGTGATGCGGTAGGTGATACGTCTCCAACTTATCTATAATTTATGAAGTATTCATGCTATTATATTATCCATCTTGGATGTTTAATGGGCTTTACTATACACTTTTATATTATTTTTGGCACTAACCTATTAACCCAGAGCCCAGTGCCAGTTTCTGTTTTTTTCCCTTGTTTCAGTGTTTCGCAGAAAAGGAATATCAAACGGAGTCCAAACGGAATGAAACCTTCGGGAGAGTTATTTTTGGAATGGAAGCAATCCAGAAGACTTGGAGTGTACATAAGGGAAGCAACAAGGAAGGCATGAGGCAGGGGGGCGCGCCCTCCACCCTCGTGGGCCCCTCGTGGCTCCCCTTATCGACTTCTTTCGCCTATATATATCCATATACCCTAAAAATATCGGGGAACAGAATAGATCGGGAGTTCCGCAGCCGCAAGCCTCTGTAGCCACCAAAAACCAATCGGGACCCTGTTCCGGTACCCTGCCGGAGGGGGGATCCCTCACCGGTGGCCATCTTCATCATCCCGGCGCTCTCCATGACGAGGAGGGAGTAGTTCACCCTCGGGGCTGAGGGTATGTACCAGTAGCTATGTGTTTGATCTCTCTCTCTCTCTCTCGTGTTCTTGAGGTGATACGATCTTGATGTATCGCGAGCTTTGCTATTATAGTTGGATCTTATGATGTTTCTCCCCCTCTAATCTCTTGTAATGGATTGAGTTTTCCCACTGATGTTATCTTATCGGGTTGAGTCTTTAAATATTTGAGAACACTTGATGTATGTCTTGCATGTGCTTATCTGTGGTGACAATGGGATATCACGTGATCTACTTGATGTATGTTTTGGTGATCAACTTGCGGGTTCAGTGACCTTGTGAAGTTATGCATAGGGGTTGGCACACGTTTTCGTCTTGACTCTTCAGTAGAAACTTTGGGGCACTCTTTGAAGTTCTTTGTGTTGGTTGAATAGATGAATCTGAGATTGTGTGATGCATATCGTATAATCATACCCACGGATACTTGAGGTGACATTGGAGTATCTAGGTGACAATAGGGTTTTGGTTGATTTGTGTCTTAAGGTGTTATTCTAGTACGAACTCTATGATAGATTGAACGGAAAGAAAGCTTCGTGTTATTTTAATACGGACTCTTGAATAGGTCGATCAGAAAGGATAACTTTGAGGTGGTTTCGTACCCTACCATAATCTCTTCGTTTGTTCTCCGCTATTAGTGACTTTGGAGTGACTCTTTGTTGCCTGTTGAGGGATAGTTATATGATCCAATTATGTTATTATTGTTGCTTGCACTAGTTAAAGTATGAACCCTAGGCCTTGTTTCCTAGCATTGCAATACCGTTTACGCTCACTTTTATCATTAGTTACCTTGCTGTTTTTATATTTTCAGATTACAAAAACCTATATCTATCATCCATATTGCACTTGTATCACCATCTCTTCGCCGAACTAGTGCACCTATACAATTTACCATTGCATTGGGTGTGTTGGGGACACAAGAGACTCTTTTTTATTTGGTTGCAAGGTTGTTTGAGAGAGACCATCTTCATCCTATGCCTCCCACGGATTGATAAACCTTTGGTCATCCACTTGAGGGAAATTTGCTACTGTCCTACAAACCTCTGCACTTGGAGGCCCAACAACGTCTACAAGAAGAAGGTTGCGTAGTAGACATCAAGCTCTTTTCTGGCGCCGTTGCCAGGGAGGTGAGTGCTTGAAGATACATCTTTAGATCTTGCAATCGAATCTTTTTGTTTCTTGTATTAGCACTAGTTTAGTTTATCAAATAAAACTACAAAAAATGGAATTGAGTTTGTCTCATACGCTTCATCTTTTTAATATATTTTGTGAGTATGATGGAAAGGAAAATTGTGCCAAGGTGTTAGAAGAAGAACGCATTAAAATGTTTAGCACTAAATCTTTGAATGATGAGCATGATTGCAATGTTGTTAGTATGAACTCCTTGAATATCCATGGTACTAATGATGATTGCACTAGTCATGATGAAAATATCTCTTATAAGCATGTCGATTTTTGTGGAGTGCATAGAGTTTGCAAATACATACCAAAAAGGGAAGATAGATTTTGTAAGAGGCACAAGTACTTAGAAACTAAATGGTCGCAAGAGAGGCTAAATGTTAGTGCTGAAAATTTAAAATATCTTAGCCATACTTGTGAACATTGCAATGAACATGGTCATTTAAATATCAAATGCAAATTGTTTCATGATCGAATCGTGTCCAAAAATTGTGATGACTTGATTTCCCTTGCACATCATAATGAACTTAGTCTGCTTTTGGGTTATGAAGAATTGAAACGTCAAACTAAGTTTATTCCATAATATAACCTCGAGAAATTCCTCGATATTGATCTAGAAGAAATTTATATGTATTGTGCGTTGCATTGGAAATCTTTATATTTCCAATTACATAAAGAAAAGAAAACAAATATAAGATGAAGAGAATACTAACGAAAGGGAAGAGACTTCCCAAGGTCCTCCTATTATTTCTTATGATGAATCAGGTAACGAGGAGGAGCCTTCTATTCAATCAATCTCAAGGAGCTCCAAAAAGAGGATTGAACCCACACTTACTGTGAAGAAGAAAAAGAAAAGACGGAGAAACAAAGGTAAAAAGGTATCCCTCCCAAATGATGTTGGTCCTATTACTCATCGTGATGATGATAATTGCTATACTATTGGTGCTATCCATACTATTAATGATGAGAGTGATTATGCTTATGATATGAAAAGGCCCAAGCTTGGGGATGCTATGTTTGATGAAGATGATGCTTTTGAGAATATATTTGCTGCAATTAAAGTTTGTCCCAAGCTTGGGGATGCTATGTCTAATGAAGATGATATTTTTAGCCTCTCAAGTTTTGATATGCAAAGTTGTTATGTTGATAGCATGCCTTCTACCTATGATGATTATATTGATGAAAATGGGTTTGGAAGAGTGTCAACTTTAGGAAGTAATGATCCCACTATTTTGGAGGATGTTGAATCTTATAATATTTATGAAAGTGGATTTGGAGAGGTCATGACTTTATTTAGTGATGAGTCCACTATCTTGGAAGAGGTTTCAATCGATTATGATGAGAACAAAGTTGCGACTTATGATGATTATTGTGATGAAACTTATGCTATAAAAAGTAGTGATGATTATATTTATAAAACTTGTCATGATTATGATTACCCTTGTTCTGAACATTACTCTTTTAATGTGGAAACAATTTATAGTATTCAAGTCTCTTATGATACTCCCACTATTCCAAATGAGAAGAATTTTGCTTATGTGGAGAGTAGTAAAATTTCTATGCAAGTAGATCATTAAAAGAATGATTTAGGTGCTGGTTATATTGTTGAATTCATTCATGATGCTACTGAAAATTATTATGAGGGAGGAATTTATGTTTGTAGGAATTGCAATAATATCAAGTTTCCTCTCTATGTGCTTAAAATCTTGAAGTTATGCTTGTCTTACCTTCCTATGCAAGTTGATTCTTGTTCCCATAAGTTGTTTGCTCACAAAATCCCTATGAATAGGAAGTGGGTTATACTTAAATGTGCTAGTCATATTCTTTATGATGCTCTCTTTATGTTTCAATTCTTATCTTTTATGTGAGCATCATTGAAATCATCATGCCTAGCTAGGGGCGTTAAATGTTAGCGCTTGTTGGGAGGCAACCCAATTTTATTTTAGTTTCTTGCTTTTTGGTTCTTTTTAGGAATAAATAATCCATCTAGCTTATGTTTAGATGTGGTTTTGTGTTTAATTTAGTGTTTTTGCCAAATAGAACCTTTGGGAAGACTTGGGTGAAGTCTTTATGATCATGCTGTAAAAAACAGAAACTTTAGCGCTCACGAGTTTAGCTAAAACTTTTTACTGGAGAGTGCTATTTAGTTGATTATTTTTGCAGATGATTACTAGACAAATTTCTCAGGTCCACCAATTTATTTTAGAATTTTCCGAGTTCCAGAAGTATACGTTTGATACAGATTGCTACAGACTGTTCTGTTTTTGACAGATTCTGTTTTCTATGTGTTGTTTGCTTATTTTGATGAATCTATGAGTAATATCGGAGGGTATGAACCATAGAGAAGTTGGAATACAGTAGATATTACACCAACATGAATTTAGAATGAGTTCACAACAGTACCTAAGTGGTTTTCTTTTCTTATACTAACGGAGCTTACGAGTTTTCTGTTGAGTTTTGTGTTGTAAAGTTTTCAAGTTTTGGGTAAAGATTCGATGGACTATGGAATAAGGAGTGGAAAGAGCCTAAGCTTGTGGATGCCCAAGGCACCCCAAGGTAATATTCAAGGACAAACAAGAGCCTAAGCTTGGGGATGCCCCGGAAGGCATCCCCTCTTTCGTCTTCGTTCATCGGTAACTTTACTTGGAGCTATATTTTTATTCACCACATGATATGTGTTTTGCTTGGAGCGTCATGTCATTTTATTTAGCTTTGCTTGCTGTTTGAATAAAATCCCAAGATCTGAAATTCTTAAATGAGAGAGAGTCTTCACATAGCTACATAATTATTTAACTACTCATTGATCTTCACTTATATCTTTTTGGAGTAGTTTGTCATTTACTCGTGTGCTTCACTTATATCCTATGAGTAAATGGTTGAATGATTTGAATGTCATAAATCTGAAATTATATATGTTTCATGCCTTTCCCATGGGGAGTAATGCCTTCACATATAAGAAGTAGAGGTGGTAAATTTATTGAAGGTTAGCAAACGTTGTATTGTTCACTTGAACAATTCATGAAAGAATATTGAAGGAAGAGAGATTTCACATATAAATATACCATCTTGGACATCTTCTATGATTGTGAGCCCCATTAATTATTTTCAAACCTGAGAAATTAGTTGAAGTTGGACAAGGAAGACAACATAATGAGTTATGCTTGGGTATATTTGTATAGAAGTTATATTGTTATAGATCCTCTAACATGTGGTGCTTGCTATTTAGAATCCTTTGCTAGCCAAAATATCTGTACTAAGCGGGAATACTGCTTGTGCATCCAAACTCCTTGAACCAAGTTTCTTTCATGAGTGTCCACCATATCTACCTATATGCGGTATTTACCTGCCGTTCCGAGTAAATTTGCATGTGCCAAACTCTAAACCTTCAAATAAAAATCTGTTTTCTATACCCGAATCGCTCACGTAGCGACTAGGGGCTGTCAGTATCTTCCATGATAGGTGGGTTATTCTCACGATGAGTGGACTCCGCTCATCATTCACGAGAAAATGACTGGTAACTGGGATGCCCAGTCCTATGATCAAAAGATCAAAAACAAATTCGCAAATAATTTAAACAAAACTCCCCCAGGAATGTTGATAGTTGGACGGCACCCGTTGTTTCGTACAAGCCGTGGAGTGTGAATGTTGGTGGAGGGGGAGTAAAAATTTTACCTTTCTGCGTGGGAACTGCCTATAATGTATCTAGTATGGAAGATATTGGGAACTCTTGACAATGAAAGCATACCTCACAAAATTATTTTCATCTCTGTTTTAGCTTCGAGCTCTGGCACCTCTGCAAAACCCTGCTTCCCTCTATGAAGGGCCTATCTTTTACTTTTATGCAAGAGTCAGTAGTATTCCTTCTCATTCCAACCTACTCTTTAGTTGGCAAGCATCATGTGATGGAAGATCTAAGCATATATGGCCATTCAAATATATTTGAGCATGAATTATTATTGTTAACATTACCCTTGAGGTAAAAGGTTGGGAGGCGAAACATTAAGCCCCTATCTTTCTCTGTGTTTGATGAATACTATTTGTTCTAAAAATATGCTTTGAGTGGTAGCTGTTGGGGAATGTAGTAATTTCAAAATTTCCTACGCACACGCAAGATCATGGTGATGCATAGCAACGAGAGGGGAGAGTGTTGTCTATGTACCCTCGTAGACCGTAAGCGGAAGCGTTATATCAACGCGGTTGATGTAGTCGTATGTCTTCACGATCCGACCGATCCAAGTACCGAAAGCACGGCACCTCCGAGTTCTGCACATGTTCAGCTCGATGACGTCCCCGCCTTCTCGATCCTGCAAGAGGGGTGAAGTAGTAGATGAGTTCCGGCAGCACGACGGTGTGGTGACAGTGTTGGTGAAGAACAATCTCCGCAGGGCTTCGCCTAAGCACTACAAAAACTATGACGGAGGATAAACTAGAGGGGACGGGGTTTCCGGCACACGCCTTGGTGTTTTTTGATCTGTCTCGGGTGCTAGCCCTACCCCTCTATTTATATGTTGAGCCTTGGGGTCGAAACTTGGAGTAAAAGCCTCCACAAAGTCGGTTTCACCCGAAAGGCAAGAGTCCTTCTCGGACTCCAGGGCCAGACGCCAGGGTTCCCGGCATCTGGACCCAGACGCCAGGGACCTGGCGTCTGGCCCCTGGACTCCACAAAACTTCCTTTTGCGTTTTCCAAAAACCTCGTGGGCTTTCCCCTTTGGCCCAGATAAAGTGTTCTCGTGCCCAAACATTTCGGGAGACATCCGGAACCCCTTCCGATGGATTCTGGAACCTTTCTGGAGATCAAACACTAGTATCCACATATCAATCTTTTCTTCCGGACCATTCCAGAGTTCCTCGCCATATCCGTGATCTCATCCAAAACTCCGAACAACATTCGGTCACCAACATACATAACTCATAGTACTATATCATCAACGAACGTTAAGCGTGCGGACCCTACGGGTTCGAGAACTATGTAGACATGACCGAGACACCTCTCTTGTCAATAACCAATAGCGGGACCTGGATGCCCATATTGGCTCCTACATATTCTACGAAGATCTTTATCGGTCAGACCGCATAACAACATACGTTGTTCCCTTTGTCATCGGTATGTTACTTGCCCGAGATTCGATCGTAGGTATCTCAATACCTAGTTCAATCTCGTTACCGGCAAGTCTCTTTACTCGTTCCATAATACATCATCCCGCAACTAACTCATTAGTTGCAATGCTTGCAAGGCTTATAGTGATGTGCATTACCGAGTGGGCCCAGAGATACCTCTCCGACAATCGGAGTGACAAATCCTAATCTCGAAATATGCCAACCCAACAAGTACCTTTGGAGACACTTGTAGAGCACCTTTATAATCACCCAGTTACGCTGTGACGTTTGGTAGCACACAAAGTGTTCCTCCGGTAAACAGGAGTTGCATAATCTCATAGTCATAGGAACATGTATAAGTCATGAAGAAAGCAATAGCAACATACTAAACGATCGAGTGCTAAGCTAACGGAATGGGTCAAGTCAATCACATCATTCTCCTAATGATGTGATCCCGTTAATCAAATGACAACTCATGTCAATGGCTAGGAAACTTAACCATCTTTGATTAACGAGCTAGTCAAGTAGAGGCATACTAGTGACACTTTGTTTGTCTATGTATTCACACATGTATTATGTTTCCGGTTAATACAATTCTAGCATGAATAATAAACAATTATCATGAAATAAGGAAATAAATAATAACTTTATTATTGCCTCTAGGGCATATTTCCTTCAGTAGCAATCATGGAAGACTAAATGATAGTTGAGTATGTGAAGTTTGCTTAATCAAAGCTCTTACATAGACTCTTCCTGAAAATAAGATGAATTGTAATTGTTTGATGACTAATAACATGGTTGTTAGTTTTCAAGAAAGTTTATGATCTATACTTTAGCATGTGAACAGTTTGTTACTTGATCATGAAATTTTTTATGAGATGAGCTACTGTTATGACTGGTTATCTTTGCAAGTCTCTTCGAATTATCAGTTTGGTTTGGCCTACTAGATTGATCTTTCTTGCAATGGGAGAAGTGCTTAGCTTTGGGTTCAATCTTGCGGTGTCCTTTCCCAGTGACAGTAGGGGCAGCAAGGCACATATTGTATTGTTGCCATCGAGGATAACAAGATGGGGTTTATATCATATTGCATGAGTTTATCCCTCTACATCATGTCATCTTGCTTAAAGCGTTACTCTATTCTTATGAACTTAATACTCTAGACGCATGCTGGATAGCGGTCGATGTGTGGAGTAATAGTAGTAGATGCAGGCAGGAGTCGGTCTACTTGTCTCGGACGTGATGCCTATATACATGATCATACCTAGAAATTCTCATAACTATGCTCAATTATGTCAATTGCTCAACAGTAATTTGTTCACCCACCGTAATACTTATGCTCTCGAGAGAAGCCTCTAGTGAAACCTATGGCCCCCGGGTCTATTTTCCATCATATTAATCTTCCAACACTTAGCTATTTTTATTACCTTTTATTTTACTTTGCATCTTTATCATAAAAATACCAAAAATATTATCTTATCATATCTCACTCTCGTAAGTGACCATGAAGGGATTGACAACCCCTTTATTGCGTTGGTTGCGAGGATTTATTTGTTTGTGTAGGTGCGAGGGACTCGTGCGTGGTCTCCTACTGGATTGATACCTTGGTTCTAAAAAACCGAGGGAAATACTTACGCTACTTTGCCGCATCACCCTTTCCTTTTCAAGGGAAAACCAACACAGTGCTCAAGAGGTAGCAAGAAGAATTTCTGGCGCCGTTGCCGGGGAGTCTACGCAAAAGTCAACATACCAAGTACCCATCACAAACCCTTATCTCCCGCATTATATTATTTGCCATTTGCCTCTTGTTTTCCTCTCCCCCACTTCACCCTTGCCGTTTTATTCGCTCTTTCCTTTCCGTCCGCCTTCCTCTCTCTATTTTCCCCTTGCTCTTTCTGCCGTTATGTCTGAAATTGGGGAAATTATTGTCGATATGAACAATAATAATATCATGGAAAATTCCGATGCTCCTGCTGAAGAACCCCCTATCTTACATACAAAAAAAATCCGAATTGGTAGTGGTAATATTATTGGAAAAGGAGTTATCCAAGATTTCTTTACTTGTGTCGGTGCTTTGCCTTCTATGGGTAGTTCTATTCTTCATAGAACTAGTAGTCTTGCGGACGCTATCGCCATGCTTGTAGTTGAACTTGAAAGACAATTTATGCACTTGCATCCTTGCGTACAAAGGATTTTCCTAGAATTTTCTAATATTGAGCATTCTTCTGTTAAGCGTGCCGCTACTATCTCTTTGGCTCATGAGTTTAGATTTATAATAAAAGATGCCAAAGATATCTTTGCGCATTATAGGGTGGACGATGGCCGTCCTCCCATAGAGGCTATCCTCTTTGATCAAGAAGAAACAATGCGTTTTCAATCTCTAGACTATGTTGCTTTCAATGAAAATCTTAGAAAAAGGATTCCTACCAATGTTCTAGTTGATAGAATTTCTGAACTTAATAATGATTTGGCTATTCGGAATAATGAGCTAGGATATTCTCTCGAGTATAGGCTCACAAAGTTCTGTCAAAAGAATGCTTATAATGATAAATTGGTTGTGCAATACGAAGGGCCGAAGGAGGAACCTATACCCCCTAAAGTTGATCTTGGGGACTTTTGTCCCATTAAATTTAGCCCTTTTGATTACTTTTGCTTGCCTCAAAGAAAACTTGCTGCTGAACATAGAGAATATGAAATGAGTTTTACTGATCTATCCTATTATTATGGCAATACCTAGATCTATCCTTGCTTTTATGCCTAGCTAGGGGCGTTAAACGATAGCGCTTGTTGGGAGGCAACCCAATTTTATTTTTAGTTTTTTGCTTTTTGCTTCTGTTTAGGAATAAATATTTGATCTAGCCTCTGGTTAGATGTGTTTTTATGTTTTAATTAGTGTTTGTGCCAAGTTTAACCTATAGGATCTTCTTGGATGATAGTTATTTGATCTTGCTGAAAATTGCAGAAACTTTCTGTTCACGAAAATAATTGTTAAAAATCACCAGAACGTGATAAAATATTGATTCCAATTGCTGCTGATCAATAAACAAATTTTCTAGGTCGTCCTGTTTTGGCTGAATTTTTGGAGTTCCAGAAGTTTGCGTTAGTTACAGATTACTACAGACTGTTCTATTTTTGACAGATTCTGTTTTTTGTGTGTTGTTTGCTTGTTTTGATGAATCTATGGCTAGTAAAATAGTTTATAAACCATAGAGAAGTTTGAATACATTAGGTTTAACACCAATATAAATAAATAATGAGTTCATTACAGTACCTTGAAGTGGTGTTTTGTTTTCTTTCCCTAACAGAGCTCACGAGATTTTCTGTTAAGTTTTGTGTTGTGAAGTTTTCAAGTTTTGGGTAAAAGATTTGATGGATTATGGAACAAGGAGTGGCAAGAGCCTAAGCTTGGGGATGCCCATGGCACCCCAAGATAATCTAAGGACACCAAAAAGCCAAAGCTTGGGGATGCCCCGGAAAGGCATCCCCTCTTTCGTCTACTTCCATCGGTAACTTTACTTGGAGCTATATTTTTATTCACCACATGATATGTGTTTTGCTTGGAGCGTCTTGTATTATTTGAGTCTTTGCTTTTTAGTTTACCACAATCATCTTTGCTGTACACACCTTTTGAGAGAGACACACTTGATTCGGAAATTATTAGAATACTCTATGTGCTTCACTTATATCTTTTGAGTTATATAGTTTTTGCTCTAGTGCTTCACTTATATCTTTTAGACCACGGTGGTGGTTTTGTTTTATAGAAACTGTTGTTCTCTCATGCTTCACTTAGATTATTTTGAGAGTCCTACAAAACAGCATGGTTGTTTGCTTTGACAATGATAGGCATTCAAGATTAGTAAAAAAAAATCTTATGAGTGTGTTGAATATTATGAGAAGTTTGATACTAGATAATTGTTTTGAGATATGAAGATGGTGATATTAGAGTCATGCTAGTTGAGTAGTTTTGAATTTGAGAAATACTTGTGTTAAAGTTTGTGATTCCTGTAGCATGCACGTATGGTGAACCGTTATGCGATGAAGTCGGAGCATGATTTATTTATTGATTGTGTTCCTTATGAGTGGCGGTCGGGGACGAGCGATGGTCTTTTCCTACCAATCTATCCCCCTAGGAGCATGCGCGTAATACTTTGCTTTGATAACTTGTAGATTTTTGCAATAAGTATATGAGTTCTTTATGACTAATGTTGAGTCCATGGATTATACGCACTTTTCCTCCTTCCACCATTGCTAGCCTCTCTAATACCGCGCACGTTTCGCCGGTATCATACACCCACCATATACCTTCCTCAAAACAGCCACCATACCTACCTATCATGGCATTTCCATAGCCATTCCGAGATATATTGCCATGCAACTTACCACCGTTTCGTTTATTATGACACGCTCCATCATTGTCATATTGCTTCGCATGATCATGTAGTTGACATCGTATTTGTGGCAAAGCCACCGTTCATAATTCTTTCATACATGTCACTCTTGATTCATTGCATATCCCGGTACACTGCCGGAGGCAATCACATAGTCATATTTTGTTCTAAGTATTGAGTTGTAATTGTTGAGTTGTAAGTAAATAAAAGTGTGATGATCATCATTTTTTAGAGCATTGTCCCAAGTGAGGAAAGGATGATGGAGACTATGATTCCCCCACAAGTCGGGATGAGACACCGGACAAAAAAAGAGGCCATAAAAAAGAGAGAAGAAAAGGCCCAAATAAAAAAAGAGAAAAAGAGAGAAGGGACAATGTTACTATCGTTTTACCACACTTGTGCTTCAAAGTAGAACCATGATCTTCATGATAGAGAGTCTCCTATGATATCACTTTCATATACTGGTGGGAATTTTTTTTCATTATAGAACTTGGCTTGTATATTCCAATGATGGGCTTCCTCAAAATGCCCTAGGTATTCGTGAGCAAGCGAGTTGGATGCACACCCACTTAGTTCCTTTTGTTGAGGTTTCATATACTTATAGCTCTAAGTGCATCCGTTGCATGGCAATCCCTACTCACTCACATTGATATCTATTAATGGGCATCTCCATAGCCCGTCCTAGTTGATGTGAGACTATCTTCTCCTTTTTTGTCTTCTCCACAACCACCATTCTATTCCACATATAGTGCTATGTACATGGCTCACGCTCATGTATTGCGTGAA